>NW_011494395.1:219078-220763 GCF_000754665.1 Bison bison bison | reverse complement strand
CGTGGTGGCTGCGCCTCGGGCCGCCCCGTGCTGCCACACGCACGGCCTGGCCCCCAGCCGGATCGAAGACCACTGTTTCACTGCTAGGCTCTCTCGCTCCTCCAGCTAGGAGCCCCCCGACCAGATAGAACCGTCCCCGCAGTTCAGTGCATGAATGGAAGGCCCGCGCCAGCAGCGGGTCCTGCGCCACCGGCCGCCAGGTCCAGCCCGAGCCCCGCGCCTCGCCCACAGCCCCAGCCATGGGACCCGGTAGAGGCGAGCTGCGGGGCCGGCGGCCCGGAGCCCAGCTATATGGGGGCTCAAGCTTCTCTGGAACCGCCCCTACCGGAAGCCCCTCCAGGTCCCCACCTCAAGGCACCGGCTCTCGCCGCCGTCACCCAGCAACCACTGCCGCGGCTGCAGCACGACGCTGCAAATTGAAGGTCGCAAAGCACTGGTAACCGTGGAGACAGGAGACCTGGGGAGCTACCGGGAAGCAGTGTTGTCACCATGGCAACAGGAGCTGTGCTAGGTCAATAAAAATGATGAGTGTTGAACTCAGACCGAGGAGAGCCAGTTCTTCAGAAAGACCCCTGTTGTTTAAGCTGCGAATTCACTTGGGACTAGGACGTTTCAGGTGCCGGCGTTGCTCAGCAAATACTGAGGAGGAACCATGTGCTTTTGACTTTAGCATATTTTGGGGGTCGGGCGGGGAGGGGGAAGAGGCCTGCCACTTGGCATGTGGGATCTTAGTTTCCCAACAAGGATGCAACGTTCGCCCCAGGCAGTGGAAGCCCGGCGTCTTCACCACTGGGCAGCCAGGCAAGTTCGCTCTGGCACTTTTCTGTTTGGTTCTGATTTCCCCAGGGATGAGTGAGGAAGCGGAGACAAAACTCAGAGTGGAGACAGTGAACGTAAACTATACTCACCTGGGAGTCAGGAGACCTGGGTTCTGGTTCCAGCTATATCCTGACTCTCAAAGTGATTATTTTTCTCTAGGCCTTTTCTTTCTCATTTATAAAACGTTGCTGGTTAATCTCTTCAGTTCAGTTCAGTTCAGTCGCTCAGTTGTGTCCGACTCTTTGCAACCCCATGAATTGCCGCACGCCAGACCTCCCTGTCCATCACCATCTCCCGGAGTTCACCCAAACTCATGTCCATCGAATCGGTGATGCCATCCAGCCATCTCATCCTCTGTCATCCCCTTCTCCTCCTGCCCCCAATCCCTCCCAGCATCAGAGTCTTTACCAATGAGTCAACTCTTCACATGAGGTGGCCAAAGTACTGGAGTTTCAGTTTTAGCATCATTCTTTCCAAAGAACACCCAGGGCTGATCTCCTTTAGAATGGACTGGTTGGATCTCCTCGCAGTCCAAGGGACTCTCAAGAGTCTTCTCCAACACCACAGTTCAAAAGCATCAATTCTTGGGCGCTCAGCCTTCTTCACAGTCCAACTCTCACATCCATACATGACCACTGGAAAAACCATATCCTTGACTAGACGGACTTTAGTTGGCAAAGTAATGTCTCTGCTTTTGAATATGCTATCTAGGTTGGTCATAACTTTTCTTCCAAGGAGTAAGTGTCTCTTAATTTCATGGCTGCAGTCACCATCTGCAGTGATTTTGGAGCCCAGAAAAATAAAGTCTGACACTGTTTCCACTGTTTCTCCATCTATTTCCCATGAAGTGATGGGACCTGTCTTAG
>NW_011494395.1:202854-218978 GCF_000754665.1 Bison bison bison | reverse complement strand
AGCCCAGAAAAATAAAGTCTGACACTGTTTCCACTGTTTCTCCATCTATTTCCCATGAAGTGATGGGACCAGATGCCATGATCTTCATTTTCTGAATGTTGAGCTTTAACCCAACTTTTTCACTCTCCACTTTTACTTTCATCAAGAGGCTCTTTAGTTCCTTTTCACTTTCTGCCATAAGGGTGGTGTCATCTGTATATCTGAGGTTATTGATATTTCTCCCGGCAATCTTGATTCCAGCTTGTGCTTCTTCCAGCCCAGCGTTTCTCATGATGTACTCTGCAAATAAGTTAAATAAGCAGGGTGACAATATACAGCCTTGACGTACTCCTTTTCCTAACTGGAACCAGTCTGTTGTTCCATGTCCAGTTCTAACTATTGCTTCCTGACCTGCATATAGGTTTCTCAAGAAGCAGGTCAGGTGGTTGGGTATTCCCATCTCTTTCAGGATTTTCCACAGTTTATTGTGATCCACACAGTCAAAGTCTTTGGCATAGTCAATAAAGCAGAAATAGATGTTTTTCTGGAACTCTCTTGCTTTTTTGATGATCCAGTGGATGTTGGCAATTTGATCTCTGGTTCCTCTGCCTTTTCTAAAACCAGCTTGAACATCAGGAAGTTCACGGTTCACCTATTGCTGAAGCCTGGCTTGGAGAATTTTGAGCATTACTTTACTAGCGTGTGAGATGAGTGCAATTGTGCGGTAGTTTGAGCATTCTTTGGCATTGCCTTTCTTTGGGATTGGAATGAAAACTGACTTTTTCCAGCCCTGTGGCCACTGCTGAGTTTTCCAAATTTGCTGGCATATTGAGTGCAGCACTTTCACAGCATCATCTTTCAGGATTTGGAATAGCTCAACTGGAATTCCATCACCTCCACTAGCTTTGCTCGTAGTGATGCTTTCTAAGGCCCACTTGACTTCACATTCCAGGATTGTCTGGCTCTAGGTGAGTGATCATACCATCGTGATTATCCAAAAAAAGATGTCCTTTTCATTATAGGGGACTGGAATGCAAAAGTAGGAAGTCAAGAAACACCTGGAGTAACAGGCAAATTTGGCCTTGGAATACGGAATAAAGCAGGGCAAAGGCTAATCTCTTAGTTGTCTTACAAACCAGAGATCCCTGGTAAAGGCTTGAAAGTCTTGACTGGGTGGGACAGCCCTTTCCTCTCTGGCCACTAGAGGGTAGTAGAGCCCAGTCTCAGGGTACTGTGCAGGGGGGAGGGGGCCAGGGCGAGGGCTAGAGGAGAGATTGGGTTGGGGTGAGGGAAGAGATCTGGAACTTTGGAGAACTTTTCACTATTGAGTCCTAGGAAGAGTAATTCCTGATTTCATCTTGTCTCATGAACTCATACAGCACAAGGAAACAGGTACTGTGGCATCTGGAACTCAGAGTTAAGGGCAGGGAGTTTCTCCTGATAAGATCCAGGGCAGAAGCTGCCCAGCCTTAGAAGCTGGATAGAGGTAAAGGGGGGGAGGAGTGAGAAGAACAGACTCCTGCCCCTCCCTGGTATCAGCCTTTTATTCAAGCCAGGTCCCTGAGCTGCTTCTTAACTCATCCCTGCAAGACCCAGGGAAGAATGAAGAGGCCCAGACCCACACTGACTAGATTTAGCTACAGGTGAGAATGCAGACAGGTTTCTACTTCCAGCATTGCTGAGGTGGGACAGAAACAGGCCTTGTGTCTGTCAGGGCTGGGCTGTAAATGGGAGTGATGACTGCTTACTTTTGCCTTTGGTTTCTATAGCATCAGCTTGGTCCCCATCATGTCCCAGAAACCAAGGCCTTAGAGAGTGACTCGAGCTACAGTAGGGATGGAGGTGTCATTCAGGAACAGCACAGCAGGGCTTTTCCCACTCCAGATCCTAACTCTTGGTCCTTAGAGAAAAATAGCACGAAGAGGGTATGGGCAGGAAGGTATGAGGACCTATTCCTTACCTATACCTTTAAGCCGAGACCCAGCAGTAGCTTTGAAAGTCCCTGCCCACCCAACTATAGCTTTCCCTGATTTTGGCAAAGGGGATCCTCAGTTTTCCAGATCGTGGTTAAAAAAAAAAATCATTACTAACATCCTTGGCTGAAATCTGAAAGTCAGTCTTTCCCTAAGGCTTCTAACTAGCTAATCTCCCAAATGCTGGATTCAAATCTGTCCTAAGATTTCACTGAGGACTCCTAAGATTTCAATGAGGAGCTGCCTTGAGGGTGGTGTCGTTTTGCTTTAACCGACCTGCCCTATATGCCCATTTTAGGCTCTTGCTTTTGCTTAAGTCTTTGGCGGTTCCGCCAGACTCATTTTCTGCTTCTCCTGGACACAACAGGGAACTCCCCACCCCAGGGGCCTTTCCAGCTCCTCTCTCCCAGCTTTGTTTTCCTTCTCCTCCCAGCTGCCACTCTGAGTCCTCAGCAGTCCGCATCTCACTTGAACATGCAGCCTGAACCTCACGTGCTCCTTAGCTGTTCCTGCCACTTCTGTACCTCTTCCAGTTCCACCTAGTAGTCAGAGGTGTCTGACATGTCCATTGGCATCCCAAACATAGACCTGGGGGAGGACTCCTTCCTCCCCTGGTTAGCCTGAATCAAGCCCGTATTTTGGAGGAAGAAAAAAAAAAAAACTTGGAGAGGGGAAAAGAGGGGAAGAAAAAGGAGAGAAGAGAGGAAGAAAATAAACCAATTTGTGCTTGTCTGACACACACTTGACACTCCAGGACAGCATCTTAAGTGGTGTGTAATGACTCCATCTGGAGAAGGCAATGGCACCCCACTCCAGTAGTCTTGCCTGGAAAATCCCATGGACGGAGGAGCCTGGCAGGCTGCAGTCCATGGGGTCGCTAAGAGTCCGACACGACTGAGTGACTTCACTTTCACTTTTCACTTTCATGCATTGGAGAAGGAAATGGCAACCCACTCCAGTGATCTTGCCTGGAGAATTCCAGGGACGGGGGAGCCTGGTGGGGTGCCATCTATGGGGTCGCACAGAGTCAGACACGACTGAAGCGACTTAGCAGCAGCAGCAGCAGCAGCAGCAGCAATGGCTCCATCAATGGTAAAAAGCTGAAAGGGCATTAAGATAAAGTGAAAGACACCTGTGAGAGAACTGTGAGAAATAGGGAGAAGGGCTACCAGGGCTTCTCCTTCTCTGGACCTGCTTTCCACCTGCTAATAATATACAGGGACAACCTCTGTCCAGGAGTAGGGGGAGGGGCTGATCATCCTGAAAGTCTCAGAATCCTGATGTGACCCTATGACTTCAGTCTCCTCAGTTGGCTATTTCTGGCAAGCAAGGATCCCTGCAGCTCAGTTTTTCAGTCTCATATCTGTCCCAGCCCTAAATCTACACCCGCTTGTCTCAAACCTTCACAAAACTCTTAGTCTGTCTTTACCCTTCCATAACCCCATCTTCTTCCCCTGGAACCATCTCTGGTTCTCAGCATTGTCCAGTCACACAGAAAGCCAACAATTGGACCCTAGGGGTCTTAGTCACACTGTCAGGACTCTCAATTTCCTCTACCTACATCTCCCAGGCTGTCCTATCCTTCTGGCGGTCTCTCTGGCTCTTCCTTTTTTGTCCTCTGACCTTTCTACATTTTTCCCACAGCTCATTCTGGCTAGTTGATTTCCTGTCCCCATACCTTCTTGGCCCCACTGACTCTTTGCTCAGCTCAGCCAGAATAAGGACGTGGGCAAACGGAAGGCCAGAGGAATGACCAGGACCAGAGACTTCAAGAGGCCAGATCTTGAGTCGTGATTGAGACGTGAGTTGAAAGGAGTTTGAGAGAAAAGCAGAACTGTAAGCAGACTTGGGGTGGAGGGGAGTGAACATCAGGTGAGTTAGAGAATGATGGAGCAGTGGGATGAGGATGGGGAAGAACCTGAGCCATGGTGATACTAAGTAGGAAAGTATCAATGGGTCAATTGAGTGGTGGAAATTGAGGGTGGAAGAGGGAAATACCTGAGTGATCCCAACAGTGGGCAAGCAGGCATCCAGAAATGTCTCTTTAGGTCTTTCTGTCTGTTTCAGATTTTGTCTCAGCTTGTTGTCTCTTTGAATTACCCCTCTTCGATAACTTGTGAGTTTCTCCTTCCGTTTCTTTGTCTAAGTTTCAACCTGTATCACTGTGCCTTGAGGTCTCTCTCACCATTTCCACTTTGTGTTTTTCTCTCTGGATCTCTGTCTTTTGTCCCCCTGCCCTCTCTCTGCTGCTGAACAGAGCTGACCATCTGACTTTTCTGCAAGGAGCTCTGGAACCTTCTAGGGGTGACCAGGTTTCTCCCCTTTGGCTGTGTGCTAGAAATGTAGAAGCAGTTTGGGGTCCCTGGACACAGTCATAGGGACCTCATCATTGATCACTGATGAGGACCTAAGCGAGCTTCAATATATGGGGAGTAGTATTTCTCCACAGAGGACCTTCGAGTGTGGAGGCCTGGGCCCAGGGAGAGAAGCCGGCTAGAATGGGGAGATTAGACTCTAGTCCTTCTTCCTCTGCCTCTCCATATAGCCCATAGACCAGTGCTTCCTGATCTCACTGGTTATCACAGGCAAGGGACTCTTGCACTGTTTCTTGATCCCCAGCCCTTCTTCTATGCCACTTTTAGAGTTGAAGGAAAAACTGAGGTTCAGCAGGAAGGCTTTAAGATGAGGCTGGAGGGCAGTAACTAGGGATTTCTTCACAGAAAGCCTCAAGTACATCTTGGAATGTGTGGTGGAAGATGCTCAGGAGGGAGTCAGGGGCATGCTCTAACTGGGCTTCCACTCTGAAGCTTCCACTTCCACTCTTCCTGCTTCTCCTGCAACTGGGACTTACCTCCTCCATCCTCAGCTCAAAAGCTCCCTGCCTGGCTATCTCTGGGACTGAAAACTGATGCAGGACAGGCCCAAGTCTCTGAGTGCAGTGGGAGCAAGACTAAGAACTAGTCCTGCTGCGGTGGGGCTTTGGGGGTGTCTCGGAACCTGAAGGACCCAGTCCCTGCTTTCCAGGACCAGGCAGAGCGAGAACCAGGGCACTTAGACTAGGGTTCCTCCACAGCTGCATGGCATCCTGGCCTCTGACCTGGGCAGCGATGCCTGCCTGCTGAGAGTTGAGCATGGTTGTGGAAACAGGTGGAGCTGCAGGTCTGATGTAACTTTGGGTCCTGGTGTGGAGAGAAAGGGCTTCCGAGGTGGCACTAGTGGTAAAGAACCCAGCTGCCAATGCAGGAGATGTAAGGGTCATAGGTTTGATCCCTGGATTGGGAAGATCTCCTGGAGGAGGGCATGGCAACTCACTCCAGTATTCTTGCCTGGAGAACCCCACGGACAGAGGTGGGCTACAGTTCGTAGGGTCGCAAAGAGTCGGACAGGCCCTTCCCTCCAGTCTCCCAGTCCTTTCAGGCTTCCTGGGTGTCATGATGTTTCTCTCCATCCACAGCCCCATATTCTGCTCTGCAGCTGTCCTGCCACCCAGGGCCTGGTTCTGGGGTGATGCTATATCTCAGGGCCTCAGAAGGCTTTCCCCTGGGGAAGCCAAGCCAGGTGGTGTCAGAAACCCAGGCTGATGGCTGGGAAGTGGCAGTCTCTTTGGTGCAGAGAGGAGCCACACCCTCAGTATCTAAGCTGGATACCTGGAGACAAGTTTGAGAAACTAAGAGGCCAGATATTACCTAAAGATGTCCTGGTGGTATAGGCTCTGCATGTGGGGCTAGTCCCTGGGGGCTGTCTACATGTTTTCTAACAGGTGGGCTCCCTGGAAGGAGCCTGGTTCTTTCTGTGGTTGGGGGTGGGGACAGGAATGGGGAAATGCAGGGAAGCACAGTTTGGGGTCATCGCTAGAATCCATTCTCTCACTGAACTCTTTGGTCTCCACCTGAGCTTTGCCCTTTAAACCACTGCCATCTTCTCCTGCTCTTGTCAGCACTTGGAAGACTCTGATTTCCACAAGGGCTCCTACTCTTGTCCTTGGCCAGTCAGGACCTATTTCTAGAACCTTCTAAAAGTGCTAGTTCACCCAGAGACCAGGGCTTCCCCGGGGGCTCCATAGTAAAGAACCCACCTGCCAATGCAGGAGATGTGGGTTCGATCGCTGGGTGAGGAAAAATGCCCTGGAGGAGGAAATGGCAACTCACTCCAGTATTCTTGCTTGGAAAATCCTATGGACAGGGGAGCCTGGCAAGCGACAGTCCAGGTGGTCACAAGAGTCAGACATGACTGAGCGACTGGGCAGGAGTACCCAGAGACCACAGTGTCAAAGAATGAAGGCATCTCTCTCTTTACCCAAACTGTGGTCCTTGATTCTGTGATTATGTATTTACAGAAGCTTGGGGAGGTCCTGGGATGAACGCAAGGAGGAGGGGGCTCTGCACGCATCATCCTACGGAGAAACAGGACCCAAATATGCCTTATGCTCAGCTACTTCCTCACTCAGCTTCAGGGCTTTTTAGGAACAAACAAATCCAGCCCCCTAAGCTCTAAGGGATGTTGTTGGGCAACAGGAAAGTGTGGTTGTTATTAGGCAACAGGAAAGGATGGGGCTGGGTACTGGGGAATCAATGGACTCGCAGGATAGCCAGATAGGAACAGCACAGTGCATGGCAATGTTTAGAGGAAATCTCTTAGGAAGCAGGACGCCATCGTCCTGATACCAGGCGTAGTGAAGCTCCAGCTGGAGGGGAGCAAAGGCACTTTTCAGAGGAGGAAAAGCTGCCAGAGTATCGGGATCACTGTCCAGCCCTCTGTGGGTGAACAGAGTCCCAGGGAGGAGCAGGAAGAGGGATCTTGAAGCTTCTACTGGAAATAGCCTTGGTCCTGAGGGATGGAGTCACGTCCCCTATCAGTAATCTTCCACTACAGCCTCAGTCAACCCCCGACACTTCTCTGTACAAACCGCAGAAATAGCTTAATACCACACAAAGAAACAAAGCTGTATAGAAATGGAATGTAGACATTTCGTCCACCCTCATGCTTCCAACTGGTTCTGCTCGGCTTTACTGTCTGCTTTTGTCTCTTGCAAAGCTCAAGGGTCTCCCTGCCAGCCTCTGACTCTTTGACCTGGGATCTCACCTCAGACAAACAGGATATTACTCACTAAGAGGCCCTCTCATCTCCTCCTTCCCCCAACCCATCCTCCTGATACCCTCCTGATACCTGATGCCCCACCCCAGCCCCTCCCATCCTGACCCACTCCCTTCTTCCCCTGCTCACTCAGTCTGACCCTCACTCTCACTCTTCTCCTCCACACCACCCCACCCAGCCTTGGTCTTCCCTGACTCACCTCCAAGTCCCATTGACACAAACAAAAATTTCAGCACAACCCACTCCAACCGGTTTGGCTGAGGTGTGCGGCCTTCCGTGGAGACAGACACAGGTTACAAGCGGATGCTTGGACACATTAGACGATGAACATCTGAAGTTAGACACACACAGAAAGCCCTGGGCATGGACATACAGAGACGTGCAGGGAACGCGTGATGGAGGGGTCTGGCGTGTTGTTATGCATCTGTCTCTCCTAACTGAGGGCGCTTGAGGCAGGGACCACATGATTTACACATCTTTATCCTCTGCCTGTGGCCTGGCGTGAGAAGGTGCTCACTAAATGTCTGTTGAATGAACTCAGGCATGCAGGCATGCCTGCAGTGATGCCAGTAGAACAATACACATGCTGAGGAGGCCACCTTGACTTGAATTATTCCCATTCTTAGGGCCCAGAATGTGGGTGGGAGGAGGGTAGGTAGCGAGGCATGAGGAGAATGGGGATTCAATGAGGGAGAGAGAACAGAAGAGAGACCACACACTTGTTTGCAAAGTCTTCTCCAAAAAATATTCCCTTCTGGCCCCAACCCTGGAATTTGCCTGTTGCAAGCTTCATCCCAGAAGAGTGCAGGCAAGGCCTAAGAATGAGGGCGTGTTCCCCAAGAGCATGGCCCATGTGAAATATACAGGACTGAGGACACAGCGGGCAGAGGGACTTGGAGACAGATGCTTGTTGGAGGAGGAGGACACAGATCCCTACCTCCAGCAGAGGCCTGAAGTGACTTCCTGGCCCAGGTGCTCCCTTTCAGGCCCAGTGGTAGCCTTAGTCCTCCTTCCAAGGCCACCTCTGGTGTTTACTAGGACCTCAACATACCCATGAAAAAGTATTTGGCACAGCCTGGCCTTGACAGCCCTGGTAAGTCCAGCGGGAGCCCAGTGCTCCATATGACTGGAACTGCAGGTGAGTGATGGAGGGCCCTAGACATCTTGACCGGCCACACCATGGATGTACTGTGAGTGGAAAAGGTGAAAGGGATATAGGGACTGGGTGCCCACCTTGTGATCATACTGCTTTCCCACCACTGTGCCTCAGTTTCTCCTGGGGTTTCCTGGACCAGGAGGGGTGAATCCGTGGGAAGGAAAGGAGCTCCTCTGAAATCGTGCGATAGGATCCGAAGTGTGATAATTATAATTATAACACAGGGTGCTCCTCCCTCTTATTCCCCCCGGCTTTACCCCACCCCTGCCACTGTGGATCTCAAAGCAACATCGGGGTGGGGTTGCTCCCCTGGCACAGGTGAGTCCTGAAGAGGGGAAGGGGTTCACTCTGGCAGAGGTGGAGAGAAACAGGAGCTTTGGCATTCAGCCTGGTCCTCGTGGGAAATAGTTCTCTAAGAAGAGGTCACTGCCATGAACATTGTGAGATTTGGGATCTAGAGCCCCTGGAGTCATGGTCCAGAGTTGGGCTCATGGTCCGGAGGCAGGGTTAAAGTCTGGGTCGCTGACCAGGTCCGGGAGAGTCAGGATTTCCACTCCGTACCTGACCACCTTTTCTATCCATAATGTCATGCCTTCAACAAAAGTGCATCCAGTCCCCGTTAAGTGCTGTGGACTGTGCTAGCATGGATGATTGAGCCAAGATTACAAAACAAGCCTGACTTTCCAGGAGTTCACAGACTACAGTTCTCATCCCGTCCCTCATTTAATACATTTGCTGAATCCTTGGCACACAGCAGGCTTCAATCGATGCTTCTTGAATTGAAGCTTACAATTTAGTTAAGGAGATAAGATGTGCACAAATTATGAGTACGCAAGCTATAATAAAGGGACTAGCAGAGGCTGAGGAAGAACAGAAGGGAGAAAGATTAATTTTAGGTGGGAGGAACTGAGAAGGCTTCATGGAAAATGTGGCATCTGAGGTCAGCTTTGAAAGATGAGTAAGATTTTGACAGATGGAATCAGGAGTGTGTATGTATGTGTGTGTGTAAAATATTCTACATGAAATGACCCCCACCCCTGCACCATGCTGTCCTTGACTCCTCCTGCCTGCCGCTCTCCAGACAAAAGGACCCTGCTGCAAGATTTTAACCTGTATACATTTCCTCCTCTCTCCTGTCTACCTGTGTATATATATATATATATTTTAGCTCAGGTCTTCCAATGACAGATTTAGTCAATATTCTTTGCGTGTCTGAAGACATTGTTTGCCCCATTCTCTGGCTATCCCAGATAGGTCAGTAAGGTTTCGTGTAACTTGGCAGTAACATTATAGGCAACATGGAAACAGATGGTCTGACCAGTAAGAGTATACTTATAGGAATACAAGGACAGAGTATTTGAAATCGATTGTCCTTGCAAAGCCCAGAAATGTGGCTTTGTTCAGTAACCATGGGGTAAATGGTTAAAGCGACCCCAGAGGTGGTGGAAAGGAGCCCCTTTCCGCTCAGGTGGTGCTGGTGCAGTGTGGGGACTCCTGACCAGTAGTGAGAAGGTGTTGACGCTGATGGAGAGTCCTGCTAGGTAGGCCAGCAATCTGTGGGGTTAATGCTTTGGTCAATCCCTTGGCTTCTCTTATGTCGGTGGGGAGGCTTTGGGGAGGCGATCACTTAAGTTCCTTCTGAGGGGTCTCTGGGGCTTCCCCGGTGGCTCAGACGGTAAAAACTGCCTGCAAGGCAGAAGACCTGGGTTTCATCCCTGAGTTGGGAAGATCCCCTGAAGAAGGGAATGGCTACCAGTATTCTTGCCTTTTATCTAATTCCCTACCTCAAAGGTAGAGATGTCTCATACTACCTAAGCTGTGTCCTCCAGCAAGCCCCTTCCCCACTCTGGGCCTCTGTTTTCTCATCTAGTGGATGAAGTATTTGGGCAGTACTGTCCTCTATTCTGGTCTTCTCCGATTCTGGCTCGAAAGCTGAGCCCCTCTGGGAAGTTGGGGAACTCAGCAAAACCCAAGGGAAGGCAGCAAGACTGGCCGGGGTGCAGGACTACTGGCTTGCTTTCCACCCACAAGGGCCTTGCCCTGGTTCCTCCTGGCCAGGTGCCTCCCTCTTTGAGCCACCCTGGGCCTTTCCTACCCCTCCCCCCACCTGGCCCCTCCCGTCACAGCCCCTTCCACACACTGCCAGGTAAAGCCTGCAGCTGATGATGGGATCCCACACCCCCCCAGGTCTTTCCCTTATTCCCTCCCTCTGTGGCGCCCATTAGCCAGCCCGAGCCGTGGGGGCGGCGGCTGCCTAGTCTCCGTGCCAGGCCCAGCCCCCGGAGACGCACCTGTTCTGACCTGCTGAGCAGGTTCCCAAGTTTCTGCCTTCGTTGTTGGCCACGGCGTGGGAAGCAGCTCTGGGGGAGCTCGGAGCTCCCGATTACGGCTTCTTGGGGGTAGCTACAGCTGAGTGGGTGCAAGGGGGCTGGGACCCCTAGCGGAGACCCCAGGGGGCAGGCAGGCGCGTCCCTGCCGGAGGACTCTGTAACTGCCTACCGTCTGGGTCGGTCCCTATCCAGCTCTCGAGCGGCTCCCAGGGAGACCTCGGTGGAACTTCAGAAACACTGGGCAGCTCTGCCTCCCGACCAATGCCTCTGTCCCTGGGAGCCGAGATGTGGGGTCCTGCGGCCTGGCTGCTGCTGCTGCTGCTCCTGGCGTCATTTACAGGTAGGACTTGCTTCAGGACCCTTGTTCCTGAGCCCAAGCCGACCAGGCACACACACACACACACATCCACACGCATGTACACGCGTGCACACATACACATTCCCTTCCTGTACTCTGAGCTGAGGAATCGGCTTCCCTCTTGCCTCTCCAGCTGCTACCAGGGCCCTCAGGAGAGCCACTGGAGCTCTTCTGTTTCATGTCCCTTTCCAGCCCCAGGCCAGGTCTCTGGGTCTGGGCTCCCTGACCACCTTAGCCAAAAGGCTGGAGCTGCCTCTGAGGGAAGAGATGTGGTAATCCAGTACAGGTGGCCAGGGAGGTGGAACTGGTGGGGACCCTTTTGCCCCAGGGTTTCGTAGAGATTCCCTCACCTACCCCCTGGGCTTCAGAATTGCTGACTGGGGCTGCAGCTGACTCAGGGCTGAGCTGGTTTCCCCAGTCATCAGGGTGTAGGATGCCTGATGTCCAGAGAATGGACAGGGTCTTTCTCTCCCCTCCTCTCTCCATGATGGCCCAGAATACCAGTTCTGTGGCACCTGTTGGGGGACTGTCGGGGAGCTGGAAGCTCTTTTCACTCTGGCCCCCCGTCTCTGAGCACACTATGAGGGGTGCTATTCCAAAGTAAGACGGCTACTTCCATGAGTGGAAGTGGGGCACCTTCTAGAGAGGGCATGGTCCTCTTTTTTTATCCCTCGTCCTATTTTCTCAACTAGATGTCTTGGATCACTCCCGTCTAGCACTATGTACAGAAGATTAGAAATTATAGGAACTTATAATCTTCAGAGTGGGGGAGAGAGTGTGTGTGTGTGTGTCTGTAAGTGTGTGTATGCACAATGAAACCAGGGTAGGATACCTTAGGCTGTTCCCAAGGTAATGGACAACTGAGAAATCTTCCTCCTTAGAAAGACAGAGCCTCACCTACATACAACAGTTTGATTCCAAGTCCCAGGAGCAGTGGTGACGGAGCTGCAGTTGTCCAGCGGTGATTCTCCCTAACCTCCATCCCCACCTAAAGCTGTCAGGAGAAGAGTCAGACCTAGATGTGTGGATGGGTGGGGGCGGCTCTTGCTCTGATTTTCTAACAGAGGGGTCATTGGCCCAGCCTCCAGCTGCAGGATACTGAGTTCTAAGCCCTGCCATCTCTCCCTCCCCTCCCCCCCCATCTTAATTCCCATCTTCCAGACAACTCTTCTCACTTGCTTAGGCCAACAGGGTGGGGCCTGGTTGCTGGGGCCAGGGCACTCAGCAGTCACTTTCCTGTAGGATCTACCCACACCTAAAGGATCTACCCACATCTAGAGAGTGGAGCCATGATGTCTCAGGACTCGGAAGGGATCAAAGAGAGCCAACTCCCTCAGGGAAGTTTCCAGGGAGAACTGAAAGAAATAGAAAGGCCAGCGAGATCTCAAGATTCCTCAGTGTTAGAAGCATAATGGGGGTTAGCGTCTTGGTCTTCCAACCCCTAAGTCATCGGAGCATAGCACCTCTGAGTGCTCACTAGGGAGAGCCAGGGCACTGGATGCTGGACACGCAACGCTTAGCAAGACATAGTCCCTGCCTTCTTTTTCCAGGACACAAAGCTGTTCTTTCTCAGAGAAGCCCATGGCAGGGACAGGAGACCCCTTATAGTTAGGGCATCACCCCAACCTTGTCTGGTGCCTGATGGACGGGTGCCGTGGCCAGGGAGGCAGCCTGGCTCCAGGGAAGCTGGCACCCAGGGAGCCACACTCAGCTGCTGTGACCTGCAGAGAGTGCTCTGCGGGCCAGAAGTCAGACCCCGGGTTCCCAGCCTGAGGAACAGGTGGGCCTACCTAACTGCCACCCCCATTCTGGCTCCCCTGTGGGCATCTCCTCAATGGCCCCCAGGAAACTGGAGTGTTCTTGTCTCTGAGAAAGCCTTGGACAGGAACCTTGGGAAATCAGGAGTTTTGGGTTCTGACCCCATTTCTGCAGTTAATTTGTTACACGACCTTGGGCCACTAAGAATCTAGACTTCAGGAGACCAAGAGGTAGGACCAGATGATCTATAAGGGCCTTCCACCTCTGAGAGCCTGTGGCTGCGTGAACGTCCAGGCCCTGACTGAAGGAGGGTGCTGGGTGCTGGTAGAGGCAGTCCATCTGGCTATGGCGACAGAAGGGGGAAAGGTCCTGACCCCCTTTCTCAGCGGGGACCGGGGGTAGCTTTACCCTAGATACTGCCTTCCACCCTGCACTGCTGCAGATCTGTGTCCCACCAAGTCCTGGGTCATTAGTGCTCTGAGCCCCAGGGCCCTGCCCCACCCCTGTTAGGGAGAGGAGCCCAGGCTGGGGAGGCACCCCAACAACCACAGCTCTTTGTCTCTCCTTAATGGGATGAATTTCCGGGTGAGGTCTCCTCCCTTCTCCTTCCCATCTCCTGCCCTGGGGCTGAGGAACCCAAATCTGTAGATACCCTGCCAGTAGGGTCCTAGTTCCTAATCTTTGCGTCCAACTGAGCCCTGCAGGACCCCAGAGAACACAGGGTTCTCTGAATTCTGAAGTCTGGCCTCTGAGGGTTAGGATCAGCTTTCTGTCTGAAGTTAGTTTTCTAGAAAGGGAGGGACCCCATCCCTTTCTCTACTCCTATTTACAGAGGTGGGGGCAGGCCCTTTTCTGAAGGACCTACCCAAACCCCAGGGGAAGCCCAGAAAGGGAGGCAAGCATCCCTGCCCAAGGTAGGGAGCGCTAGGAGGATCCCAGGGAAGCCCTGTGGCCCCCAGTGACCTTAGTCCAACGCCAGTGTTTCAGGGAGCTGGGCCAAGGGGACCCCAGCCACAGAGATGGCAGTAAGAGATTCATAGTAGAGTCCACGGTCCCAGCCTCTAGACCTCAGCCTCGGGATCCTGGGGCCCTCCAAGCAGGATGAAGGGAGGTCAGCCACGGTGGGAGCAAGCCTAGTGAAGAGAGAATGCTTGGGCCTTCTGGACTCCCAAACTTGCCCTTCTGCTGACCAAAGTCTAGGCAGACAGAAGGGATGGGGTGGGGTGGGGAGCTGAGTCAGGAGGGAAGGGAGGAGAGAAGCCTAGGGGCTGAATCTGGGAACAGAATCTAAACTGAGAAGGTCAAGTTCAGAACTGGGGTCCAGCCACAGAGCTGGAGGAGGAGGGCTGTGCCTGAGGGGGAGGGGACAAGACCACTTTTTCACTGGACAGGGAGCCTCAGGCTTCAGATGCTTTCCCCACAGTTCTCAGGCCACCCCCCACACACACCCCCTTGCCTTTAAAACTGGTTGGCTGTCCTGAGAGCTGGGTTGAGGCTGTGATTTGGGGTGGGGCAGAGCTGGCCACACTTGCAGAGGTGGGGGAGGGGTGGCTGGCTGGCAGGATTGGGGAGGGGGTTAGGATCCCAGGGGTTTGGGAGAAGTTGAATTCTGGGTCTCCCACCCACAGTGTGGCTGTTGTGGTGACTCAGCCAGGCTCAGACTCTGGCTCCGGGGGGTTTAGGGGACTTATCTGTGCTGGGAGCCGTGTCTGGGCCGGAGCCGGGGCTGCCTCAAGGCCCGTCCTCCCCCATTGTTCTCACCTCCCTTTGTGATTGGTGTGGCCCCCCTCCCCAGACACTAATCTGTGGTGGGCGCTTTGCCCGGGTTGGGAAGCTCTCACTAAGCTGAGGGGCTTAGGACAATGGAGGGTAAGCAAGGGAGGTGGAGGAAGGCAGAGAGAGAATCTGATGGTTTTCAAAGTTCCAAGGCCAAGGTTATGGGGCAGAGGGAAGGATGGAAGGAAAAAAAGTTGGGTTGTTTATATAAATGGTCCTGAATAAGGGGCTTCAGGGGTCCCTTCCCAGGTCCTTTCTTACCCCAAACTCACCCACACATTCCAGCTCTTTCTTGGGGAGGCTGCTGTTGTGGGGTGAGGGGAGGCAAGAGTTAACAAAGGAGAATGAGACCCTAGACAGCCCAGCCCGCTCCCCCTAGCCCCAGGTAGGATCCCCCTCCTCCTTCCCAGCAAACCTCCACCAGACAACCCTCACCCCAGGCCTGCAGCGAGAGCTGGTTTTTCTGGTGGCGGCAGCAGCAGAGACCTGACAGAGATTCCCAGGGAGAGGCCTCCTTGAGGGGCCAGAGGTACTGGGGGGGCCTGGGGCGTGACTGGAGGGGCTGAGAAAGGTGGGGGTCCTTCCAGTAGGAACCTGAGGAGCAAGGGTAGAGAGCTTTTGTTTTGTTCTGTGGGGTAGTCCTTGATGACAATTTCCCATCACCCCAGAGGGACAGTGACCTCATCTCTGGGTCCCTCTGCCTGAGATGAATCTGCCTCAAGTCTGGGGTGAGGAGGGGAGGGGTGCCTGGGCGACACTCCAGTGGGTGCAGAGACAAAGGCCCCGAGCCACACACCACTGACCAAAGGCAGCTGAGACAGACAACTATGCGGAAGCTAAGAGAAACCAACATGAAAATATTTACTATGTGTGCGCATTACAGACATGCCTTTTCAAGCCTTGCTCTGATTCTGACAAGCACACATGCACTCCTGAAGAGAAAAAGTGGACCCATATATGTGGGAAACACCCCCAAGTTCATGCGAAGAGGCAGCATCTCCTGCATGTGAACCAGAACTGAGACTCACCAGGCCCTCACCCAAAGACGGACACCAGACACATAGAGCTCACACTGCCTCCCTTCCTCCTCCTCCTAGACCCACCTCCAGGACCCCACTGTGTGCCCCTAGATGCCCCCAGATCTAGATGCCCCTAGATGCAGCGTGGATGCTGACGGAGAAAGCCTCTGCAGAAAGGAAGCCACCTGCCCGAGAGATGCAGGAGAGCTGCCACTGCCAGCCTCAGTCTCCCCTCCGGAGATCAGAGGCCAGGCCTCACGCAGAGAGGAGAGCTGGGGCACAGGGTAGGGAGAAGGCAGCCAGCCCAGGCCGGGAACGGAGGGCCTGTCTGGGAGCAGGTGGGGTACACAGAGGGCAGGGCCCCAAAGAGGCCCGTGGGGGCCTGGCCAGGGGTGGGGGAGGACCAGGGCAGGGATCCCGTCCGGCCAGTCGGGCCTGTTCTCTGCCTTGCGCAAGGTGGTGGCTGGTGGCGGCTGTGGCTAGGCTGGCTGTGCAGCAGCGGCTGAATCACCAAGGCTCCTGACCAGCGTCCTGGTGCTCCCAGGAGGAGGGGAGGGGAGGGTCAGAGGGAGGGGCGCTCAGCCAGCAGAGTCCACCAGCCTCAGCAAACAGTCTGCAGCAGAAGGGTCCGTGGGCTTGGCCTGGCCACTACATGCCCGCAGGGTGACCTCACCAGGCAGG
>NW_011494395.1:199094-202754 GCF_000754665.1 Bison bison bison | reverse complement strand
ACCTCACCAGGCAGGCGGTGTGTCTCCTTTGCTCTGGTGACATCATCATGCTGACGCCGGGCGGGCACTGGGTGGGGGAGAGAAGGAGGAGGCAGTGCTGGTCTGCCCTACCCTGGGAGTCTCAGCTTCTGGGTCTGCCTACTGGGCCCAAGTTCTCTTGTCCTTCTCTTGCAGCCTGTGTGTGTGTGTGTGTGTGTGTGTAAGTGAAGGAGGGTGTTGCTCAAGCTGAGATGCTCCCAGTAAATAGTGAATTTAGGACAATGGAGAGATGTGGGAGAGACCCAGAAGGGACTTTCCAGTTTTACTGGGTTCCTCATCCTGCAAAGTTTGGGTTTATGACTTGGTATCATGGGGATCATGGAGCCACAGGTAGGGATGTGGAGGATCGGACTCAGACACGTGCTAGGGACTCGATGCATGTTGTACGCTAAGAAGGTATTTTTGGTGGGGAAATGTGATTAGCGGTGGGGAGGGGCTAGTTGCTTGACAAGTATAGGAATGAGGATGCCATCTGACATTGTTCCAGGAGTAGGCTTTGGAAGGGTTTGAGTGTCTCCTAATGGAGCAGGGCTTGGATTCCCTGTGACCTGCATGGACATTGGGATTAGAAGCAGGGGAAGTACCAGGAAGCCCCAATCTCAAGCCCACCTTCAGCCCTTCCTTGGCAGCCCTGCTCCCTCTGGTGCCAGGAGGAGGTGCCTGGGAGGGGTGACAGGTGGTTAGCTGGACTCCTTGGCTGGGCTGGGTGGGACCAACATCAGCTTGGGCAGGTCAGGGCCCTGGTATCTGGCCCTTCAGGTCTGTCCCGTCCCATTCGGGCCCTCCCAGCTCCCAACAGCACCCTCCCTCCCTCTTCCCGTTTGCAGGGCCGTGGGACCCTTCCTCTGTCCCATGCTCTGCCTCACTGGGACCCTCTGGCCACTCTAGTGGGGCTTCATTTTCTACCCCCATGTCTGATTCCCTCCACCCTCTACTTTCACCCTAGGTCCAGTCTGGAGGTACTCCCTTTGGCAGAGAACCCAGCTAGCTAGCCTATTGTGTCTCCACCCTAAGGTTGCCATGCTAAACCCCTCCCTGCCCAACCCAACCAAAGACTGCACATTCCTCCTCATTCTACCCTTTCCTTCTTCCGCCTGTCTCTCACATTCATTCATTCATCCACTCATCCACTCATTCAGTCAGTCAATAAATAATAATTGAGTACCAGTTATATGCCAGGAATGCAGACCACTGAGCACTGAATCAGAAGCCATGTTTGCATATGTGATGTGAGATCCAGTTTATACCCTTGAGGTTCTCAGTCTGGTGGAAGAGGCAGACGAGAAAACAGCAAATACAATCTGTGGTATCAACAAATGCAGTCAGTCTGTAATGGGTCAACGCAGGATGCTAGAGAGAGAACGGAGGAAGGGCAATCACCCGGCCTCAGGTGGGGGTGGGGGAAGGGAGGACTCCGGGAGGAAGTGATGTCTAAGCAGAGTCTTTAAGGATGAGTAGGAGTCACCCAGACGGTGATGAGTAGGAGCTACCAGACATAGGGAGGAGGGCGTTCCAGACAGGATCACAGCATGAGCAAGGTGAAGGCCAGCAGGCTGTGTGAAGTGCTGGCCAGAGGTAGGAGCTTTGAACTTTGGGGAATTACTGGACGTGGATCCCCAGGCAAGGCGCTCTCACCATTCCAGAGAGCCTTCATTCTGCCCGCAGCCCTCTGCCCCCAGCCCTGTTTCATGCACTTTATTCCACAACTTCAAATCTCCTTCTTCCCAGCCTCGAGCTTCTCTGGCCCTACCTCCCTCATAAGTTACTCATTCTAGAAACCTAGGAGTTGTCTTTGAGCCTTTCCTCTTTCTGGTCAGTGAGCAAGCCCTGCTGAGCTTCTCCTGGAACTGTCCCCTCCTCTTGGCAGCACCGTGCAGGATGCCAGCAGGGTCCTAATGTGTCTCCTGCCCTCAGTCTCTCTTTCCAGTCGGGGGGCACACGACCACTGGCTTAATGCTCTAGTGACTCCATATTTCCCCTGGCCAAATCTGAATTCCTTTGCCTGGTGTGGAAGGTCCTGGTTGATTTTGCTGTGACCAGATGTCCCACTCCCACTCAACACACACGCCTTGCCTTAGTGTGTCCTCTCCTCTTGGCTTCCTGAACCAGCCAGACTCTCCACCTCCCTGGGGTTTGCCCACCTTGGGCCCTTACCTGGGATCCCTTTCCAGTTCTCACCCCTCCTGATTCTACCCACCTCATGCATGAGGCCCTCCTACCTGAATCAGGACCACTGTGACTAGCCTATCCCATAACTAACCTGCAACACACCACTAACCACTAAATAAGAAACCATCACACATATTTCCATAGATGTTTCCATACATATCTCTTCCCCAGAAGAACTCAGATTCTTTAAGTGCAGGACATGCATCCTTCTTTGCTGATAAGGCTACACGATAGATCTCCCTGAGGGCTTCATACTGTTCCTTATCAATGCACATAACACTCACCTTTCAACCCTGGTCCCCACCTCCAGTCCTCTGCTTCTGGTTCATGGTTCTAACCCTGTTATGTATCTGTCCTGACCTCTTCCCTCTGGGCCTCTGACCCTGGGCCTTTCTACCTTCAATGACTTGCTCATTCCTGTCTCTGAGTCTTGGTTCATGCCATTCCTCCCACATAGCTTACCTTCTTCTCTCTGGGAGCCCAGGTCTTTCATCCTCTTATCTTCAAACCATGAAAAGAATGTTCCAAAGTGCCTGTTGGGATGGACCCTTCCTACACCACGTGCCTCATCCCAGACACCAACTCTTCTCGACCCTTGCCTTGGCTCCTGGTCACTTTCTGAAAGCATTCTCTTTCCCTCTCTTGGTAGGTTAAGCCTTCTGTGAAAGTCTGTCCATGGCTTCCAGGTCTTTGTGGCATAAAATGCATTTCCCTGAGCTCCCAGAGGGCAGAGGCTGGGTCTCTTCTCCTGTTGTAGCTGCCCACCTTACAACTGCTCAGGATAGGATCCAGGGCTGAGAGAGGGTGTGACTCTTCCATATACCATCTGTGTGGCCTTAGGCAAGTCACTTCCTCTCTCTGGGTCTCAGTTTCCTCATCTGTTAAAGGGCGATAATAACACCTACCTCTTGGGAATGGTTTGTGGATCTAATGAGGTAATGGACTGAACGCGCTTTGCAAGCATAAAATGCTCCAGGAGTTCTGGGCTGCTTTTGCTGACATTATCATTATGAATAAGTGTTCCCCAGCTCTGGCAGCGCCCCTAATCCTGGCTGCTTCTGTCTGCCCTCTGCAGGTCAGCGCCTTGCTGGTGAGCTGGAGACCTCGGACCTGGTGACTGTGGTGTTGGGCCAGGATGCCAAGCTGCCCTGCTTCTACCGAGGGGATCCGGGCGAGCAGGTGGAGCAGGTGGCATGGGCTCGCGTGGATGCGGGCGAGGGCGGCGGGGAACTGGCACTGCTGAACTCCAAATACGGGCTGCACGTGAGCTCAGCCTACGAGGGCCGCGTGGAACAGCCGCCGCCCCCACGGAACCCCCTGGATGGTGCGGTACTGCTGCGCAATGCGGTGCAGGCTGACGAAGGCGAGTATGAGTGTCGCGTCAGCACCTTCCCTGCTGGAAGCTTCCAGGCGCGGCTGCGGCTCCGCGGTTTGGGGAAGGGGGGGCCGGTG
>NW_011494395.1:186926-198994 GCF_000754665.1 Bison bison bison | reverse complement strand
CTGCGGCTCCGCGTTTTGGGTAAGTGAGGCCAGTTGCCAGAGACGCCAGAACCTCAGGCCCTGGGTATTGGAGGGCAGAGCCAGAGGCAGGGGGATGCAGAGATGAATGGGGTGGGGTCGAAACAGGAAGAGGGGGGTCCTGTGGGACTGAGAGAGCTTCATTTAGCCCATCCACCCCCACCCCAATCCAGAGATTGTTTTCAGGTGACCCCAAAAGCTTGATATGGCTTGATCAGCCTTGGGGAAGAATCCATTTATTAGGCTGGTCTTCCTTCTATGGACCTGAAATCTCCCTCTTGGTTACTCTCACCCTCTGCAGTGAGATGATACAGCCTTCTCTCTTCTGCACAACAAACAGCCTCTCCGCTAGATGTGGAGCTCTGTCATGCCTCACTCAAATCTCTTCTTCAAGCTAAATTTACTAGTTTCTGCAACAGTTCTACCAGACACACTCATTCAGAGCCTCCCTCATCCTCCTGGGCTCCATTTAAAATACTGGGCCTAGACATGGACACACAGGCCCAGCTCTGCCCACAGTGGCTGTGCATGACCAGTGGGGCTCATGCCTTCCCTGATCCTGACCTTCAGGGATCCACAATTGCCTTGTAAACCACCTCTTGGCACTGTGGACTCTCATGGTCAACGGATGCCCTGGACTTATGGTCAAGTCAAGTCTTTTCCATTCTGGGCTTGAACTGTTAATGTTATGAAGATAAAAATAAAGACCTTCATAGCTTTCCTTTATCCACATGAAATTTAGTAATACCAGCCATAGTAAAAAAACCTGAGTGTGAATCTTGGCTTCACCACCCCATAGCTAATGATCTGGACTGAATCATTTAACCTCCCTGAGCTTCAGTTTCTTCAGCTATGAAATAAGGATAATAATACATACTTCATGTTTGTTGACAGGATTAAAAGAAATAACGTTTGTAAAGTGTTGCGCACAGTACTGGGCACATAGTCAGTGCTTTAAAAATAGTGGCTATTACTATTATTATAATATAGATGTTATCTTGTTAGTTTTTAAATTACCTCATTATTTTTATTAAAAAAATGACCCATACTCATTGTAAATAATTCAAACAGTGGAGAAAGGTACAAAGTCAGTTGAAATTCTACCACTCATTTGACATCTCTGTTGATAATATAAAAGAAGAAAAAACTAGACTGAACTGGGATGGGGTGGGGCCTCCTAACCGGGGTTGTGAAGATGATGATCTCCACCTCCTCTTATCTGCAGTGCCTCCCTTGCCCTCGCTGAATCCTGGTCCGCCTCTAGAAGAGGGCCAGGGCCTGACACTGGCAGCCTCCTGCACGGCAGAGGGCAGCCCGGCCCCCAGCGTTACCTGGGACACAGAAGTCAAGGGCACAGCATCCCACCGCTCCTTCACACACTCCCGCTCAGCTGCCGTCACTTCAGAATTCCATCTGGTGCCCAGCCGCAGCATGAATGGACAGCCACTTACCTGCGTGGTATCCCACCCTGGCCTGCTCCAGGACCAACGGATCACCCACATCCTCCAAGTGGCCTGTGAGTACTTGGGTAGGGCACCCCCATGGGCTCCAGGAAGATGGGTGAGATCCTGAGAGACCCTGAGGCCCGCCAGTCTGGCCAGCCTGGATCCTACAGGGCATGCTGTGTGGCCAAGAGAGCACCAGTCCAAGGTGTAACACCTGGAGCCCATCCCAGATGACCTTGGCAAATCACTCCCTGACCTTCAGAGTCCTCCTGCTTACAAAGGAGCTTGCCCTGTTTTACAGGTTTCAGGGAGGTCAGATATAAATATGGAATTGAAAGAATTTTGTGAAATAGTTTAGGATTTGAAGACAGATGGACTTGGAATGCACCCTAGTTCTGCTATTTACCAGCTGTTACTCAGTCAAGATTCATTTTCTTCGTTAGCAGAAGGAGAGTAATTATATCAACTTTACAGGGTCCTGATGGGAATTAGAAACCACAAATGCAAAGCCTCTCACACGGCGCTTAGTGTATGGATGGTGCCAGGTCAATGGCAGATGTTGTTTTCCTGGCATTAGACTTCACGCCTCTGTGAGGGATGGTACTGGTTTCTACTCATGCTAACATAGCATTTGGCACAAAGTAGGTCCTCAACATATGTTTGTTAAAGAAATGAACGAGCCGGAAATTCCCTGGTGGTCCAGTGGTTAGGACTGCACTATTTCCTTGCCGAGGACCTGGGTTTGATCCTTGATCTGGGAAAGTAAGATCCCACAAGCTGTGCTGCACAGTCAGGGAAAATAAAAAAGAAATGAAGGAACTAGGAGGATGGTTAAACCTTTGAAGAATCAGGGAGGGGTTTTGCTGAGCACCTGTTCTGTGACTGGCACTGTGCTAGGGCCCACAGGGGATTCAAAAGGTGTTGCCACGCTGCTATGCAGAGGAACGTATAGGCTCGCTGCACAGGTAAACCAGCGTGGACTCTCTGAACTCAGGGGACAGAGCTGTCAGCAGAGTGGGGCTGGGCTAGGTTGGGCCACAGATGGGAAGGACAGGAAAGGGCAGGGAGAGGCCATTCCAGGCAGGGTGAGGCCTGGGGCCGGGGGTCTTCGAGGAAGAGCATCACTCCCATTCTCTCTCCTCCCACCTTTCATTCCAGTCCTTGCGGAAGCCTCTGTGAGGGGCCTTGAAGACCGAAAGCTGTGGCAGGTTGGCAGAGAAGGGGCTATGCTCAAGTGCTTGAGTGAAGGGCAGCCCCCACCCTCGTACAACTGGACACGGTAAGGGCCAAGCTTGAGACTGGGATCCTTCCCTCGGGAACAACACGTACTTATCACAAACTGGGGCAATATATTCTGAGACCCAAATAAATTGGGTCACATGTTCAGACCAATACAAGAATACGCATGGTCACCAAACATTACACCAGGGAGTGTGGGATACATGGCGATGCGTAGGGAGTTAGCTAATAAGGGCTTGGCTTTTTCCCTTAACTTTAAAATTATGGAATATAATACAGTATTTAAATGTTAACACTTTTTATGTAAGTGCCTCAAGTGGATAAGACAAAAAGATACAGCTGACTGTGACTGTTGTTAAAGCACCACTTTTATAACCGCTGTCACATTGCCAGCACCTTAGAAGCACCCTCCCATCTCTGCTAGTTCCCTGGCTTTTTTCCAGGGTCTGAGATGTCCAGAGAATCAGGGAGGGGGTCAGGGGAACATGTGTGTGAGCCCATGACAGGCATGCTCACATATGAGCGGATGAGCCATGTATGTGGCCTTGTGCCTGGGGCTCTGTTCATGTACCCTACCATGCGATGTCAGGGGTATGGGGGCATGCAGTCACGTTTTTCCAAGTGCATCTGAGCCCAAATAGGAATGGAAAGTCCTGTCGTACGGACTTTATGCCATGTGGACCTGGTGCTCAGTGCTGAGTGACGTGATGCCCACAGGAGCATGTGAGATGGTGTGCGTGTGGATCTTCCCCGAGTGCGTGTGGGGGTGCCCAGGTCAGGCTGGGCGGCAGGGAGAAGGGGCCTCTGCCTAGACCTGCCTAGAGGAGGGAGGGGCACCGTGGGAACAGCCGGTGGCTCTGGGTGACGTCATGGGGGAGGGAGGTGGAGAGCTGCCTGGGCACGTTGGATGTGGCAGCCTCAGCCCGCCCATCAGCTTCCCTGTCCTCCAGGCTGGACGGGCCTCTGCCCAGTGGGGTACGAGCAGAAGGAGACACCCTGGGCTTCCCCACACTGACCCCTGAGCACAGTGGCACATACGTCTGCCGTGTCAGCAATGCACTCTCCTCAAGGGATTCTCAGGTGGTGGTGGATGTTCTTGGTAAGCACGGGGGCAAAGGCTGGGACCTGGGCCAGGGGCCTGGTGGGGTCAACGGGAAGCAAGACAGAGTGAACTGGGAGAGTGTTTATTTGGAGGGGTCGGGACTGTGTGTATTTCTCAGAGGTCAGGCTGAGGCGGTGGTCTGGGATGTGTCTCGAGCGGACAGGGTGGGGCGGGCCGGAGATCTGGACGTCTGCCTTAGAGCGCGGCCTGCCCCCAGCAGACCCCGAGGACGCCCCCGGGAAGCAGGTGGACCTCGTGTCGGCCTCCGTGGTGGTGGTGGGCGTGATCGCCGCGCTCTTGTTCTGCCTTCTCGTGGTGGTCGTGGTGCTCATGTCCCGATACCATCGGCGCAAGGCCCAGCAGATGACCCAGAAATAGTGAGTACTGGCCCCTCCCGGGCGGGTGAGGTCAGCGGGGAGCAGAGAGGAGACAAGCAGGAGGTGGGCCAGGACTGAGGAGCGAGAGGAGGAGCTTGTGGACCAGAGGTAGGCAGAGTCTCCTGGGAGGTGAGAAAGACCTGGGGGCCTGGACCGCAGCTGGGTGAGGGGAGCCACGCTGCCCGAGTGAGGGCAGATCCACATGCGAGGGTGTCACACGCACGGGCACATACACGGCACCAGGCACACACACTCTGCAGCCACACCGCCACCTGCAGCCACGCGCTCACACTTGCAGGGACGGCCCAGTGCCCACACCCTCCAGCCCCAGCTCATAGAGGCGCCGCCAGCCTAGGTTGGCCTTGGGAGGCTACCACTACCCTCAGCTCCTGACGAGGGGGTGTCTTCCCAGTGAGGAGGAGCTGACCCTGACCAGGGAGAACTCCATCCGGAGGCTGCATTCCCATCACTCGGATCCCAGAAACCAGGTGTGTGTGCCAGGGTCGCGGGTGTTCATGGGGCTGGGGCCCCTCTGCAGGTCAGAAGCGTAGGAGGGTTGCACTGGGGGGAAGTGGCGGGGTGAGCAGCGCTTCTTTGGGTCTGCTGGCTCACTTAGAAAGCCCTCTTCATCACTGGCCTCGAGGTCGCTCTGGGAAGCCATGGTTAGCACTGGTGTCAGGGTGGGCTCAAGGTCAGGGTGGGGGAATGAGGATGTCTGTGGGGCGGGGGAAGGTGACTAGGGAGGCGCCTGAGCCCCGTCCTGACTCCTCCCCGTGTCCGGGCCCTGCAGCCGGAGGAGAGTGTAGGGCTGAGAGCCGAGGGCCACCCTGATAGTCTCAAGGACAACAGTAGCTGCTCTGTGATGGTGAGGCCCCCGGCCCCACCGGTGTCCCCAGCACTCTGCTCAGGCCCCTCTCCCGGCCCCCGATGTGGTGCGTCAGCAGCCCCTCCACCAGCCCCCTTGCTGAGACTCATGCTGCCCGCCTGCCTCCCCCCACACCCCCAGCTATGCCCTTACGCCTTCGTTCTCTAGTTGCCCCTTCCCCACACCTAACATTCACTCCTGTCCATCGCTGAGCCGCTGAGCAACCGTAACCCCTGCTTGTGCCTGACCTCTGGCCCCACTGTGCCCCAGCCAGCCCCCTTACGCGTGGCCGCCCGGCCCAGGCTCCTGACTCGCCCCCTGCCCTTGGTCTCCAGAGTGAAGAGCCGGAGGGCCGCAGTTACTCCACGCTGACCACAGTGAGGGAGATTGAAACGCAGACCGAGCTGCCGTCTCCAGGCCCTGGGCGGGCAGAGGAGGAGGAGGATCGGGATGAAGGCATCAAGCAGGCCATGAACCATTTTGTTCAGGAGAACGGGACCCTGCGGGCCAAGCCCACGGGCAATGGCATCTACATCAACGGGCGGGGGCATCTGGTCTGACCCAGGCTTGCCTCCGTCCCCTAAGCCTGGCTCCCTCTGCTGACAGGGAAGCCTTCAGCTCATCCCCAGGGGGGCCTCCCTACACACTCTTTTCTTGAGGAAGATGCTCCCCATCCCACTGACTGCTTGATCTCCAGTCCTTCCAGTCCTTCCGTTGGAAAATGGAAGGGCTCTGCTGGTTGAGTCCCTCCCACAGTGTGTGCAGGCCGCTGTGTGTGCATGTGTCCTTGTTTGAGTGTGTGCTGCGTGTGTGTGCAGGGGTGACTGTGCCCGTGGTGTGCGTCATGCTGTCACAAGTGAGCTGTGGTACGTGTGTCACCCAGTTCGGTGGCAATATGGGGGGTACGTCACGGGGATGGGCTTGTGTGTCGTGCGGCCGTGGGACCTTTGCCTGTAAAATGCAGGTGTTTTCCTCAGACCCCAGAGCAGTATTAATGATGCAGAGGTTCGAGGCGGGAGGTGGAGACTTTGGCCAGATCCAGGTGTGCGGGCATAGCTGGAGCTGGAATCTGGCCTCCTGAGTTGGGGAGCAGGGCTCCCACCACTTGGGACCCGCTGGGGCAAGTGTGAAGCGGTGGCCGGGGTTCGCCGGAAGCTCAAACTGCCCTCTGGTGGTCTCTAGCCCTGTTGCATGTACATATTTTCTGTAAATAAGCCTGCACAGGGGAGCTTCTTTAAGGAATATTGCCCCAAACTCATTAAGAGAAAAGACTTTTTAAAAAACTTTGGACTCATCTGGATGTTTATCGTTACAAGGATTGCTTAAAGAGTCATCAGCCTACATAGGAATCCAGGAAAGCTAGACCTTGCTCGGCCTGACCCCGGGAGGTTAATTCCTATGGTTCAAGGTGCTCCTTCTGAGTCATCTTAGTCTGGACAGCCTTCTGGGAAGGAGACTAAGATCTGATGGAGTTTGGAGGCGCGTGTGCCCCACAGTTACTGGTAACGGGAGGACAAGTAAGGTCCTTGGCCCTAGCGGTTCCTCGGCTCTTCCTCTAGGCTCATGGTTTCTTAGTTGCGTGCACAGGTGTTTGTGGTCCCGTGGTGAGGGGGTCACTAGGACTTGGTGACAAGGGCTCCTGGTTTAGTCATGGTGTAGGGGACAGAGAATAGTGATAATAGAACCAGGGAGGGTGGGAGTTCAAGTGAGGTGAAGGAGCTACTGGCAGCAAGAATATCCCCTTTTCCCCAGGGGTCTCCGGGTCACTAACTTGGGGCTCTTCCAGCAGTTTCGCTGGGTGGGGGCTGGGATTAGATGAGGTCCCTTTTTGCCTGCCTGATCCAAATACATTCAACCAGGATACCTAGATTTAGTGCCAAACCCTGTTCAGCCTGAACTCTGCTGGATTTCTGACCAAAGGAGGGTCTCTCATCCCCTGCTCTCTAGCCACCCAGGACTTTGCATGTGGAACCTGAAGATAATGGAATTCTAGTATGTACATTTTGTGTAAATATGTGCATAGTTGTACATAAATGATATTCTGTTTTTAAATAAACAGATAAAACCTGTTCTTTCTGGTTCCTGTCTTGCTCCCTGAATGGTGTAAATCCTGAATAGTGAATACTCTTCTGTCTCAGCACATCTTCCCTGTGCTTCCAAGTTGGGGAGGAGCTAGGATGCCTGCAACTGGGAGGGACAGGGGGAGAGGAATGGTCTTCACCAGACCTTGAGCCATCTCTGAGAGTCCCCAGGTAGGACAGTGGAAAGGAAGACCCCTTCCAGGATAGGCAGTAATTCACTTGGGCAGTATTTTATATCTTACCTTTTACTGGAATCTTACTACAACAGGCCTGGAAAGTAAAAAGCAGTTTAAAATGTTTATGGTCAAAGAACCCAAAACTCAGATGGGTTCCACAGGATATTAGAGTTGGAAGGATTTAAAGGTCATCTTAGTCTACTCTTCATTTTTTCATATGTGTGGAAACTGAGGCCTAGCTCGAATGACACTGCAGGCCTGTAAGAGTCGGAGGCTGGGCCTCCTGCCTCCTTGGTGTGTCCTGAACAGTCCTGCGTTGCTCTGCTCCCAGGCAGTTTTGGGGTATCAACCTCAGACCCCAGGATTCTTGTCTCTAAGAGTGCCAGTCACCTGCTTGTGCCCCAGGCGCTACCACCCCACCGAAGGGCTCTGACATCACCTCCTCTTGACCAATGAGCAGAAGCCCAGCAATGGGTGAGGATGTGAATGTCAGCTACCTCCCCCACCCCAGCCCTGTGGTTGCAAAGATGCTCTAACAGGAAGCGGGTTTAAGGAGCTGCACGGCTTCCTGCCGCCCCAGGGCTGAGCAGGGCGAGAAGGGCGAGTGCCAGTCCCGGCCACGAGACACAGCTTCTTGCCGGGGTCCTAGCAGCTTCCTCTTCCACAGCTACTTCCGTGTGGCCGGGGCCCCAGAGGCAGGAGCTGCTGCCCGTTGCCCAGGCCACTCTCCACCCCCAGTTCTGAGCCCTGCCCCCCTGGGGCCAGGCCAAACCCAGAGGCTGGCTTGGGATCCCATGGGGGACTAGTAGGGCAAAGGTCTTGGGGGACCGAGGTGGCTGGGCCAGGGCCCTGGGGCTCCGGCCATGAAGTCTCGGCAGAAAGGAAAGAAGAAGGGCAGCTCAAAGGAGCGGGTGTTTGGGTGTGACTTGCAGGAGCACCTGCAGCACTCAGGCCAGGAGGGTAAGGAGGCTAGCCCGGAGCTGCTGTTGGGTGGATGGAGAGGCATGGGGCTTCTCCAGCCTGATCGAATTTGAGGGTACAGAAGCAGTTTTTCTGGGAGCTCGTGGAGAAGGGGCAGAGGCGTGGGGTCACCCCAGGAGGCTGATGCGTAGGCAGGGCAGGAAATGTGGCTTGGTGAAGAAGGCCGAGGCGCTCTTCCGTGGGACCGCCTGGGGTGAAGAGCCTGGGGATGAGAATGAGGACACTTGACAGGAGAGGATGGAAAGACTGGAAACCCGGGAGAGGGAGAAGAAGTAGCAGTGAGAAGACGACAGCTATGGGACAGGAGAGGAAGGCTGAGGGGACAGGGTCAGGAAATGAGTGGCTGAGGAGCATGGACAGTCCTTGGGTCTGAATGAAAGAAGGCGTAGAAGGGCCCCTGGAGAGGGTGAGGTGGTACATGGGAAGGATGGGGATTTCCTGGTTGGAGGAGAAGAGGTTACGGGGCTCTGGTCTCTTTGCAGCCTTGCTGGGCCACAGGTGAAGATGTGGGGAAGGGGTGGTCCCCTCCCGCAGTCTCTGTGATTCTCTGGTTCTCCCTGTGCAAAGGAGAAGCAGGTTCAAGGTGGAGGGTAAGGCGAGAAGCTGCTAAAATGGGGAACACCAGAAGAGTAAGAGGGATGGCCTGAGCCTGGTTTGAAGGTGGGGGTGGAGGGTACAAAGGAAGGTGGGTGTGAGGACTGCCTGTGGACAGCACCTTCCCTGGATTGCCTCGGAGGGGCTTGGGAACCAGCAGGGCCAGAACAACACTGGCCCCCGACTATGCTTGGTGTGGAGTAGACACTCAGAAACATTTCTTGATTTGACTTGGAATTGAATGCATATATTCTGACTTGCCCAGCCCAGCTTGTTTTTTGGTACTTTGAGCTCCTCCCAAAGAAGGACACGATTTCTATTGCCTCCCCCCCCCAACCCACCCCAATCTGTCATTTCCTCTTTGTCCTCTTCTCTGCTCTGGGCTGTGCTGCCTGCAGTGGAGGCAGGGTGACGGTGGGTCCCAGCTCATTTCCTGCTCTTAGGCCCGCCCCTGTGTCTCCAGATGCCTCCTTCCCCTTTTCTCCTCCCCCAGAGGCCCCCATCCCCACAGGCCTCGCTTAAGGGAAAACCCGGGCCCCAAGGAAGGGTGTACAACAGCTGAAGTGGTTTCTCTGCACCTTTCTCTTCTCTTGGGGCAGAGCCCAGCAGCCAGCGCAGGGCTGACAAGAGGAATCACAATCTTGAGAAAGATGGCTCTTGGCCGAGGGCCACATGCTTTAGCTGGGGCTGATGTTCTTCTAGTTCTCTGCAAACCCTCGGTTCAGCCTCCTCATCCTGGCACTGTCCTTCCCTGTACCCCCATGTTGAAGCCAACCTCATGTTGAAACGCTGACCCCACAGCCAACCCAGATCCCACTCCTGTAACCTTCCTGGCCTCAGATGGTGCAGGGCATGTTCTCTGGAAGGGACAGACAGGTTGCTGGGTCCAGATCCTAATGAATCCCAAAGAGAGAGAGAGAGAAGCACCTCCTGCCCTTCACCAAAGCCATGTCTGAATCCAAGGGTAGAGGAGAATCTTAGGCAGCAGGGCAGCAGCAGCAGCCTTCTCCCCTTCCCCCAGCTCCTCCTAGCACAGACAGGTGGAAAGTTGAAGGATAGAGAGAAGCCATAACCGCTTCTCTCTTTAAGCTAAGACCCAGCAAAAGTGAAAGTCCAGGCCAATGGAAAGCTGTGTTTCTGGTTAATTTATCCTGATTATCTTGGGTTCCCAAATCCTTGCTGCTGTGCTCCATTTCAGCAACCTCTCCCAGCTCTTTGCCTCAGGTAGGTCTCTTCCTTCCTAAGCCCTTATGTGTGTTGAGTTCTTCCTTTTCCTAAACTTTAACTCTTTGAGACCTTGCTCAGGTTTCTGATTCTCCGGGTTTCTAAGCTTCAGGCCGTCCTCCCTGACCCACCCTTTGACTCTCTTTGACTCTACCACCCCAACTCTGAGTCTTTTATCTCTGACCCTATTTCTCTTATCTCTGTCTCCTTGACTCCTCCATCACTCTGATCCTATTATCTCTTCCCCCATCTCCTTGACCCATTTCCTCTATGGCTTTGACTCCTTAGGCTCTCGATGTCTTCTTTCAAGGCCTCCTCTGGAGGTTCAAAAATCAACAGAGAAGGATGGGGAAGACCTGACTTCGTTGCAGTTCATGTGAAAAGAGCTTGGGATTTAGGTGACAGCAATTATGAGTTAACAGAGTGATGGCTAAAAGAGCTGGGGTAGCATTAGAGTAGAGCAACAGCTTGAATGAGGAGCATTCAATGCTGGGAACCTGAGGTTGGGAGACCCTGGCAAATGGGCCCAGATCCTGAAGCGATGGATGTCGAACTGTAGGGCCAGGACTAAGATGAGGCAAGAGAAGTGACGAGGGCACAATTTAAGGAAGCTCTCACGCTCAGGGCCAGGCAAGTGCCCTAGGTGCCTCTTTCTTAAGGAGGCATTCACTCTCAAGATCATTTATGTGCACAGCTGGCTCTGGCATGACCCTAAGAGTGAGTGCTTCCTTAAATTTTGCAGCCTTCAAAAAAACTGTGCAGCCTTGGTGCTTTCCTTCTCCTACCCAAGTCCTCATTCTGGGGTGCACGAGGGTAAAGGGTGTGGACACCAGGTCATACAAGAAGGGTTTAAAATAGTGTTTGATGGATTTATTATTTTCTTCAGTCTGTATTTCTAACTTACTTAATTCCACAATGAGCTTGGGATGGATGACTTCCAAAACGCCAAATAAAAAGAATAAATGACTGAAGGAATTAAGGTGAAGGGAAAACAAGTAGGGTGAGCTCAGTGCCCAGAAATGCATTTCAAGTAGTTCCATATGGTTCCAAGATATGGGCTTCCTGACAGTTAAAGAAGTAAACATAATCAGATATAAAATTCATAAAGCCCACCTGAAAAATATAGGTGGCTTAGGAGAAGCACATCTTTTTCTGATGCACACAAGACAGGGTTTTCTCTGCTGCATCTCAGTTAATTGGACCCAGTGTTTTGTCTTAGGCAATATTCTCTATTAAATCTCCAATTCATTGACTAATTCGTTGAGTAATTTAATAAACATCTGTTGAGCACCTGCTCTGTTTCAACACTGTGCTAGATGCTGGGGAGGATGTCACTATTTGTCAGAAGGTATAGATACAAAATATACTAATCATAACAAAGTACAATAAGCACGATAGTACAGATATAAACAAAGGACCGTGGGAACTATAATACAGGTATCAGCAAAGAGTTTAGAACTGGAAGTGATGTCTGAGGTGTGTTTTGAGGAATGCATAGGGATTCACCGGGCAGAGACAGAGAGGAAGGCATTCCAAGCAAGGGAAAACATGAGTGATGGTACCAAGGCTTGTTCAAGGAACAGCAAAGGGCTGGACCATAGGATTTACTGGGCGGGGCGGCATGCGGAGACCGGGCTGGCTGGAACTGGTAAGGCTGGATGGCAGTTGGATCTGGTTTGTGAAGGGTCTTATGCAGTATACCTGTTGAGAAGATTTTATTTTATTCTGTGTTTGTAAGCTAAGCATTGAAGATTGGGGTGGAGCAGAGTCTATATGTAGCAAAGGATTTCAAGCATGGAAGTGCTTTAGAGAAATACCTTTGTGGACTTGTGGAGATGAGATTCAACGCATGGTTTTTGAGGTTTTCCCATGATTGAGACACCATGACAGATAAGATGAGGAAAAGCAAGATGGATCACACTTAGATCTTGTCCTTAAGGGGCTTACAGTCCAGTAACTGGGGAAG
>NW_011494395.1:182329-185877 GCF_000754665.1 Bison bison bison | reverse complement strand
CACACACACACACACTCCTCCGCTCCCACGTGTACCCACCCAGCTTTACAGACAGATTTAGATATAATTCACCGGCCATAAAATTCACCATTTGAAACTGTAAAATTCCATGGTTTTTAGTATATTTACAAGGCTGTGCAACCTCCACCACTAATTCCAGAGCATCAACTCCAAAGAAACCCTCTACCCACGGTCACTCCACATTTCCCTCCCCGCCCAGCCCCGAGTCTACTTTCAGTCTATGGAGTTGCCTATTCCGGACATTTCACATAAATGGGATCACATAATGGTAACTTTCTATGGCTGGCTTTTTTTCACTTAGCATGTTTTCAGGGTTCATACATGTTGTTGCATGCACCAGTACTTCATTTCTTTTTATGGCTGAAAAATATTCCGTTGTGGGGTGTTATCACATCTGGTTTACCCATTTATCAGTTGATGGCTATTTGGGTTGTTCCTACCTTTTGGCTGTTATGAGTAACGCTGCTATAAACATTTTGTGTACGAGTATTTGTGTGGACATATGATTTCGATTCTCTTGAGTATATTCCTAAAAGTGGAATTGCTGGGTCGTATGGTAACTCTATGGTTTGGGACTTCCCTGGTGGCTCAGACTGTAAAGAGTCTGCCTACAATGTGGGAGACCCAGGTTCGATTCCTGGGTCGGGAAGATCCCCTGGAGAAGGAAATGGCAACCCACTCCAGTATTCTTGCCTGGAAAATCCCATGGACAGAGGAGCCTGGTTGGCTACTGTCCACGGGGTTGCAAAGAGTCAGCGACTTCACTATCACTATGGTAACTCTATGTTGAACTTTTAAAGAAACTGTCACACAATTTCCCACAGCAGTTGTGTCATTTTCATCCCTACCAGCAATGTATGAGGGTTCCAATTTCCCCACATCCCTGTCAACGTTTGTTACTGTGTGTCTTTTTGATTATAGCCACCATAATGGTGTGAAGTGATATTTCATCTGTATTTGCATTTTCCTAATAGCTAATGATGTCAAATACTTTCTGTGTGCTTATTAGTCATTTGTATATCTTCTTTGGAGAAATGTCTATTCATCAACTTTGTTCATTAAAAAAATTAGGTTATTTGTCTGTTTTGAGTTGTAGGAGTTCTTTATGAATTCTGAATATTAGATACTGACTAAATCTATGACTTGCAAATATGTTCTCCCGTTCTGTGGGTTTTCTTCATTTTCTTGATAGTGTCCTTTCTCACACAATGGTTTGTAACTTTGATGTTAAATTTATGTATTTTTTTCCTTGGTTGCTTGTGCTTTTTGTGTCATATCCAAGAAACTGTTGCCTAGTCCAAGGTCATGAAGATTTACACTTACGTTTCCTTCTAAGACTTAGTCGCATCCATCTTTGCATGTAGCCAGGAACACACATTTTAGGCTCATTCCTCCACTTCTACTGACTCCTACATACCCCTATGCTGCCGCTGACACCTCTACATCCTGACATGTATCCTGTTCATGCATAGGTCCACTCATCCACCTCACATCAACTGCATGTTGACAAGAACAATGCCTTAAGCTTGCTGCCTCACACATATACACGCCCCAGCCTCTTCCTTCCAAGTTTCATACATACTGGCCCTCGACCCTGCCTGGAGCCCATCTCTACAGCTCCCGCTGTCCACACGTTGCCTCAGACCCCCGCCACTCCTGACTACTCTGCACCTCCCCAGGCAGGAATTTGAGGCTGAACGGAAGCCAGACCTGCGGCGAGATGTTTACCTTCAGGACATTCACTGTGTCTCCTCCCTGTGCAAGGCCTACTTCAGAGAGCTGCCGGACCCCCTGCTCACTTACCGGCTCTATGACAAGTTTGCTGTGAGTTGAGTGGAAGGGGAGTGGGAGAGAAGGCTGAGGGTGGCCGCTCTGATGCGACATCCCAGATGATTCTAATGCCAGACAGAGTCCTAGGGACCCCGCGTGACGGAGACCACATGGAAACGACAAGACCCTTCCCTACAAGTCTCCTGGTCCTGCCATCTCCGCCCTCCCCCGCCCCTCTTTTCCCCAAGGCCTGCAAACTGCACCCAGTGCAGGGGGAGACAGGGGCGGGGAGGCGGGGGGGGGGCGGGGGTGGGTGGGAGCAGACACTGGAAAGCCCTTGGAAATCACCTAGACCAGAGCTTCCCTACATTTCAGAGAATGAGAACACTTTCAGGAAGCCAGATGTTTTTCAAATGTGCCCTTCTGTGAACTGTGATTTGTGTGTTGAACATCTCTTGAATACATGACAGGATTTCCCTGGTGGGCCAGTGGCTAGGGCTCCCGGTCCCAGTGCAGGGGGCCAGGGTTCAATCCCTGGTCAAGGGACTGGATCCCACACGCCACAACTAAGACCCAGCACAGCCAAATACATAAATAATGTTTTAAAGGGAAAGAAAATACATGGCAGAAGCGCCATCTTGAACTGAGTAACATTTTTACTTATATTTTTTAAAGTATTTATTTATTTATTGGTTGCACCTTCTGGCTTATGGGATTTTAGCTCCCTGACCAGTGATTGAAACAGGGCCCTCGACTGTGAGAGCTTCTTAACCACTAAGACGGGAGACCCCCAGGGAACTGCCTTGAGTAACACTTTTAAATTAAGTTGCATTTTATTGAGCATGACATCATTTACAGATCCTAAACAGCCAGGGCATGCCATTCAGCCCAAATAGACCAGGCTGGGTGGGCATAGGTCTTCCCGGACACCCTGAAATAAACCACAGCCCCTGGTGCACCCACAGGATGAAACCCCGAGTGTTTTCCAGTACCAGAGCACAGTTGATGAGGATGCTCAGGCAGAGAGGTGGCAGGAGCTGCTCATGGTCACAAAGCCCTAAGTGGCATGGCCAAGAGGCAGCAGCAGGTCTCTGTGGGACCCAAGTTCTGTCTGCTACTTCAGTGTGCTACGAAGATCCAGGGTTGGGGGATGGCGTGGGGTTGAGCACAGACTGTTTCTGAGAGTTTGGCTCAGAGGTCTGGGAAGGACGCTGGGGCAGCACTGCGTCACCGACTCCTGCCCCTTGCTCCCAACCAGGAGGCTGTGGCAGTACAACTGGAACCTGAGCGCTTGGTCAAGATCCTAGAGGTGCTTCAAGAACTTCCGGTCCCCAATTACAGGTGTGTGGGGCTCCCCCCGCTAAGCCCGGGCTTGCGCTTTACCTGGGGCCTTAACTCGTCGCTTCTCTTCCGGCCCCCACCCTGTGTGAGCTCGGCCCCTTGACGCCCCCTTTCTGCAGGACCCTGGAGTTCCTCATGAGGCACCTGGTGCACATGGCCTCATTCAGCGCCCAGACCAACATGCACGCGCGCAACCTGGCCATCGTGTGGGCCCCCAACCTGCTGAGGTGGGTGCATGTGTGGTGTCCTGGCCGAGCCTAGCCCCTGGGGAGCTGCTTGAGGACGGAGTGTGGCTGTGTGGTACTGGAGAGGGCTCTTACCCAGTTAGAACAGGAAGGCTCAGGGTTACACGGTGTGGCTCACCTATGCGAGCCCTTTCTCTGAGCTTGAGTAAAGTCCCTAAGGATGGGGCCTTT
>NW_011494395.1:167752-182215 GCF_000754665.1 Bison bison bison | reverse complement strand
ATTTTATTTTTGGCTACACTGAGTAGCACATAGGCTCTTTGTTCCCTGTCCAGGGATCAAATCTGTGCCCTCTGCAGTGGAAGGGTAGAATCCTAACCACAGGAGCACCAGGGAATTTCTGGGCCTTTATGTTTTCTTATACTGTGGTCATTTAGCTCAGGGACTGGAGCAGGACAGGAGATGGGGGCGGTGCAGAGTGTGGGAGCTGGGGGGGCTGTGGGGGGGTTGGGGGAGGTAGGGGGGGGATGGGCCTTGTCAAATGTTTGTTGAGCAAATATCTTGGAGAAGTAGCCTGCATGTCACTCCCTGTGGTGCATACACAGGCACCCTGGTGGGCAGAGGAGGTAGAGACTAATATCCTGAGGAGGGTGTCCAAGAAGGCTTCCTGGAGGAAGTGGCCCTTTGAGACTTGAATCATGCATGTTGATTAAAAGATGGAATGGGTTTAATGGCATTCAGAGGAAAGGGTATAAGGTATTTTTAGGGAGAATTTGAATGGGGAGATGCGGTGGGGCTGCAGGGCATAATCCACACCTCCACAGGTCTAAGGACATAGAGGCCTCAGGCTTCAATGGGACAGCAGCCTTCATGGAGGTGCGTGTGCAGTCCATCGTCGTTGAGTTCATCCTCACGCATGTGGACCAGCTTTTTGGGGGTGCTGCTCTCGCTGGTCAGTGTCCTTCCCACCCCCCACATCACCACTCTCTGCCTGGGGAGTCACATCGGAGTTAGAGAAGGCCCCCAAGATCATCCAGTTCAGTCTCCCCGCTGTGCAGATGACAGGACTGAGTCTCCTAAGTTCTTATGGTCTTGTGGAGAAGACCCTGCAGAAGAATGGTACAGTCAGGACTTGAGCGGGCCTCTTCCACTCTCAGTCTAGGGCATAGCTTGACCTCTTAATCAACACCCATCCCAGTTCTCGAGGCTAGTGACTGATCATTCCCACCCCCAGTCCACTGGGTGAATGTCCTGGGATATCCTGACCTCTATGTCCCTGAGGACTTCCTCTTGAGCACAGAGGATTGACCTCCAGGTATATCCCCTACCTTGGTAGTTAGTGAGTGGGAGGATGCAGTTAGGGGGTGGGTACCCGAAGTCCTCTTTCTGTTCCGGGCTGGCCAATTCCTCTTTCTTTTCCTAGGTAGTGAAGTGGAAAGTGGATGGCGGTCACTTCCAGGGGTCCGGGTGTCAGGCAGCCCTGAGGACCTTATGCCACGGTCCCTGCCCTACAATCTGCCTAGCATCCTGCAGGCTGGTGACGGACCCCCCCAGATGCGGCCCTACCACACCATCATAGAGATTGCAGAGCACAAGTAAGGCCTTCTTCCTGGGCCCTTCTCCCCTGCACTGGCCGTCAGGCTCCAACTGCAGTGATTTCTCCATTCCCTCCAGGAGGAAGGGGTCTCTGAAGGTCAGGAAGTGGAGATCCATCTTCAACCTGGGTCGCTCTGGCCATGAGACCAAACGCAAACTTCCACGGGGGGCTGAGGACAGGGGTAAGTCTGCAGAGATTTGGGGGAGTTCTGCTGAGGTGCACTAGGTCCTGGCTCTATGGACATCCCTGTCTTGCAGAGGACAAATCTGATAAGGGGACTCTGCGGCCAGCCAAGAGCATGGACTCGCTGAGTGCTGTGGCTGGGGTTAGTGATGGTGAGTACAGGTGTGCACTCGTGTATGTGGGGTGGGGTAAGGGTAGGGATGGCCAGTGACTCCCATCTCCAGGGAGGGGAGGGCGTTCCTAAATATGTGTTGGTGGGGTGACCTCCGCTCAGCTTGTTGTGAAGGGTTGGCAGTGGTGGCTAAGGGAAGCTGGGCCTGGTGCCTTCCAGGCTATAGACAAAACAGAGGGCACTCTCCAGAGCCTTTCTGAGGTGTGTCCAGGCCCCTTGTGGCTGAGGTTATGGTCTACCTTTCTCTCCTCCACAGAACCAGAGGGGCTGGTCGGATCCAACAGTCCTCGGCCAGGCCCACTGCTGACGGAAAGCCTGGAGAATGATTCCGTGGAAGCGGCAGAGTGTGAGCAGGAGCCCGACCCAGAGGCACTGGGTGGCACGAGCTCTGAGCCTGGCACACCACGACCTGGGCGGTCAGCAGTCCGTGTTGGGGGCAGCAGCCATGCAGAGCGCCGTGCAGGTGTCCATATCTCAGAGCCCTACGATGTCAACCTCCCAGCACACATCAGCAATATGCTCAACATATCCGCAAACAACATCTCTATCTCCTTGGCGGGATTTGCCTGTGGTCTTGAACGCCCTGCCCTACAGCCCCGGCCAAGCCCTGCCTCTGGCCCCGGTCCTGGCCCCGGCCTTGGCCCTGGCCCCCCAGGTGAGGACCCAAGGATTGCCAAGGACTGGGAGAAGGGACTAGAACTCTAGGCTGAGGCTCTGAAGCTGGGAATCTGCCCTGGACTGTGGTGGTTATCTTTAGCTGCCTTTCCAAATTCAAGATTGAGGGAATCCAGTAATATTATTAGGTTATATGAGCTTCATGTAGAAAGGCTCTCTGGCAGCCTTAGATCACTGATACACCCAAGAATGGGGATTTATGTCAGATATACACAGTAGGGATTACTAAGTACAAAGTAGGAAGATATAATAGTTGGCTATCCAGGTAGCTCAGTGGTAAAGAATCTGCCTGACAATGCAGGAGAGGCAAGAGACCTGGGTTCGATCCCTGGGTTGGGAAGATCCTCTGGAGAAGGAAATGACAACCCACTCCAGTATTCTTGTTCGGAAAATTCCATGGGCAGAGGAGCCTGGAAGGCTACCGTCCATTGGGTTGCACAGAGTTGGACATGACTGAGCACAGACACATTAACAGGTGACACGGGTTCAATCCCTGCTCCAGAAAGATTCCACATGCTCAGGGAAACTAAGCCTGTGCATCACAAAAATAATAACAACAACATGAATAAGAATAGCTAACAGTAGTTGAGAGCTTATGATATGCTTTAAGGACTTTGAAGGCATTAGCTCGTTTCATTTTCTCATAGTGTTGACTCAGGTATTGTTATTGTCCTTACATTACAGCAGTGGAAACTGAGACTTATGTTAAGCAATTTGGTAGGAGGTGGCACAGCTGGAATCTGATCTGTGCTCTGACTCCAGTTCCTAAGTGTCAATAATGAGAAGTACTGAGGCAGCCCTGGGTAGTGGGTAAGGATAACGACTGCAGAGTAAAGCAGACTGGGATTCAAATTTGGGCTGTGCCACTTGTTTGTGGCACTTGGATACATTTCTCTGAGTCTCAACTTCCTCATATATATAATGGGGATATATACCTGACATTATAAACTTGTCTTGTGGAGAAAATAAAGCAATGCATTATAAAACATCCAGCACAGTGCTTGGCGCCTGGCAGGAGCTCTAAAAGGTGGCTATAAGCCAATAGTTAGGGATACTGGTCAGAGAGGATTAGCCACAGGAAGCATCTATGCTGGGAATGTTGGGCCCATACTGTAAGCAGTGCTAGGAAGACTGACCTTGGAAAGGGTCAGAGCTGGTCTTGACCTTAGTATTCCTGGGACTCTCTCTCTCCCAACAGATGAGAAGTTGGAGGCAAGTCCAGCCCCAGGTCCCTCGGCTGACTCGGGCCCAGTAGACGTGGCCCCTGCCCTGGAGGACTGCCTGTCCCAGGAGGTGCAGGATTCCTTCTCCTTCCTAGAGGACTCAAGCAGCTCAGAACCTGAGTGGGTGGGGGTGGAGGACGGGGAGGTGGCCAAGGCGGGACCAGCAGGAGCAGCCTTCTCCCCTGGGGAGGAAGACCCTGGGATGGGCTACCTGGAGGAGCTCCTGGGAGCTGGGCCTCAGGTAAGGAGGCGCTGTGCTGGGTTTGGGGGTGTTAAGGAACCCAGAGGGTGGACAGGACCACCGAGTCCTAAGCCATGATGCTGTATTTACAGGTGGAGGAGTTCTCTGTGGAGCCACCCCTAGATGACCTGTCCCTGGATGAGGCACAGTTTGTCCTGGCTCCCAGCTGCTGTTCCCTGGACTCTCCTGGCCCCAGGCCTGAAACAGAGGAGGAAAGTGGGGAGGAAGTCTTCCTGAGTGCCTATGATGACCTAAGTCCCCTTCTGGAGCCCAAACTCCCAAGCTGGGAGGGTCCAGGCAGTGAAGAGGAAAAGGTGGCAGGGTCCGGAAGACAGGAGGCTTCAGGACAGGCTGAGGGCGAGCAAGCCTTGTGTGAGGGTGGAGAGAACGAGGTGGAGCCTGGAAGCAGATGGGACACCGGCAAGGAGGCTGAGGGGAGGCCAGAGAGTGGTGTGGAGGGCAGAGAGGCCACTGAGGAAGGAGCAGAGGCTGAGGGGAGCCAGAAGGTGACTGACAGTTTGAAAGAAGGATGTGAGGAAGAGACAGAGGAGACAGAGGCCACGGCAGAGGAGTCCAAAGGTCAGCAGGAGGGTGAGAGAACGGAGGAAGCGAAGGGTGTGGGAGAAACTGGAGGAGAGCAGGCTAAAGACAAGGGGAAGGAAGGAAAGACGGAGAGACAGGAAGGTGCTGAGGAAGGAGACGAAGCCCAGGTAGCAGCTGGAAAGGACTCAGAGCATGAGGCCCAGGAAAACCAAATTGCTGAAGAGAGCTGGGAGGTTGTACACAAACAAGAGGGTGAAGGAGGCAGAGAAGATGAGGTCAAAGGACAAAGGGGAGATGAGGGTCAAGAGGCAGGAGAAGACCAAGGAGATGGCGAAGATAGCAGGATCCCAGAAGCAGCAGCTGAAGGAGGAGCAGGGGAGATCAGCAAGGAACGGGAGTGTGGACATGGAGAAGCTGAGGGAGACCAGAGAGCTGGAGGTGAACATGTAGAAGAGGGTTCCCTTCCTGAAGGGTCACGGGTAGAGTGCCTGGAGGTTGACAGTGCCAAAGAGGGAAACTCCCAGTCCTCTGAGACAGAACAGGCAGCCCCACAGCCACCTCGGCCGGAGGAGATGGATCCTGAGGGGCAGCCCAATCCCCTTGGCTCAGCTGGCGGTGTGGGCATGCGCCTGGCTTCCACCCTCGTTCAGGTCCAACAGGTCCGCTCTGTGCCTGTGGTGCCCCCCAAACCACAGTTTGCCAAGATGCCCAGTGCAATGTGTGGCAAGATCCATGTGGCACCAGCAAACCCATGCCCAAAGCCTGGCCGGCTCGATGGGGACAGGGCCTGGGGCTCCCGAGCCTCCCGCTCCTCTTGGAGGAATGGGGGTAGTCTTTCCTTTGATGCTGCTGTGGCCCTGGCCCGGGACCGCCAGAGGACTGAAGCTCAGGCAGTTCGGCGGACCCAGACTTGTACTGGTGCTGGGGACTACAGCCTCATCCCCAAAACCTCCCCCTACAGCTTGATCCCTGCCTACGCTCCCCGGCCCCTTAGCTGCCTGGAGATCCCAGCTGAGGGCACAGAAGGGTCTGGACCCCGGAGTCGGTTTAGCCTGCCCCCCAGAGAACCCCAACCTCCTGATCCCCTTATGTCCCCCCAGCGCCGATCATACGGATTCGAAACACAGGCTAACTCTGGGAAAGGTGAGGGACTGTAATTAGGACAAGAGCACTGGGCATAAGGGACAGTAGCTGTCTCCAGGGTCTTGGACTGTTTCATCTGCAGCTTGAGCAGCTGTAGTGTCCAACTCTATAGGTTTTGGCCCTCCAGCTTCTCTTTTTGACTATGGGAAGCACTGTCCTGATCTGTTTACCTGGGCTTGTCTCAGACACAAAGCACTTATCCCTTAGGAGATTCCTGAGAGTCACCAAGATCCTGTCCCCAGAGAGAGGGGTCACTGGCCAAAGGGAACAAAGGGTAGGTGGAAAACTTAACTGTTTCTCAAAGTGAAGAATGAAGGGGGAACTCCAGCCAAGGTCCTGCCTTCCTCTGAGGCAATGAACTCTTCATGCAAGTCCAGAGGAGAAGCGGGGTCAGGGCCAGGTTGGAGCCCATTACACACAAACACTTTTAGAGGTTATCTATCCTTGTTCTGCTCTTGGTCCCTTGGATACCTCCTGCTCCTATTAACTCCAGATTAGGAGAAAAATGTCCAGGAAACTCTTTGAATACACAATATTTGTTGGTGGGACTAGTTCCCTTCCCAGCTCCCCAACCCTCTGCCTCCCTGGATCTCTAGGAACCGAGGTCTTATATAGATCTCTCTGGCCTCTTCTTTCTCCTTTGGAATAACTTCCTATTTTAGGGAAGAGGGATGGCGTCACTCAGGCACTGGGATTGCTTCTCTGCACAGGTTGGGGCCACAGGTCCCAAGGGGCAATATCTCAGAATAAATGCTGTATTTTTACACATAAATAGTGTGGTTTCTTTTTCCTCTCACTAAAGTTTTCAATGATAGATACCATATCTTCCAAAGTGGTGCTAGTAGTAAAGAACCCACCTGCCAATGCAGGATACGTAAGAGATGGGGGTTCCATCCCTGGGTTGGAGGATCCCCTGCAGGAGGAAATGGCAAACCACTCCAGTATTTCTGCCTGGCGAATCTAACAGACTAAGGAGCCTGGCAGGCTACAGTCCACAGGGTCATAAAGTCAGACACGACTGAGGTGACTTGGCACGCATAGTTATATTTTCATGTTTGGTCAAACGTTGCATTCTTCTGTTTTTATTGTCTGGGTGTTCTTCCTCAACTGTCGTGGTGGAGACCTACAGCTAGAAACGAGAGCTGGGTTCATAGTGGTCAGGAAATGAGGAAGGGAAACTTATATTTACATAATGCTCTTTATACGCCAGTAATGCTAGGTATCCTACATGCATAGAATCTATGCTCTTAATTTTTAGTCCACCTAATAATTCTATAAGGTTGGTACTGGTATCTCCATTAAAATAAAAAAGTTTTATTTGGCTGGACTGGGTCTTAATTGAAGCATGTGGGATTTTCCATCTTAGTTGCAGCATGTGGGCTTTTGTTGTTGTTGTTGCTGCCTGCGAACGCATCCTTGTGGCATGTGGGATCTAGTTCCCTGACCAAGGATGGAACCTGGCTTCCCCTGCATTAGGGGCACAAAGTCTTAGCCACTGGACCACCAGGGAAGTCTCTAGTATCTCGTTTTGCAGGCGAGGAAACAAAAGTTAATTAGGTCAAAATGTTTGCCAAAGGTCTCAGAACTAACAAGTGGCAGAGGTAGGTCTGAGACCCAAAACTGTCTGGCTCAGGGTCTGAACTCATTCCCTTACACCACACTACTTCAAATCCATTAAGGGTAGGTCCTGACTGAAAAGAATGGGAATTAAGATACCTTTCACAGAAACTGAGACTCACAAAAACTAGACACCTTTGGGGTCTTCGAGTGACTACGAAGGCTAATGTTGCTGTTTAGTCACCAAGTCCTGTCAACTCTTTGCGACCCCACGGAATGTAACCGGCCAGGCTCCTCTGTCCATGGGATTTCCCAAGCAAGAACACTGGAGTGGGTTGCTATTTCCTTCTCCAGGGGATCTCAACCATGGGATGGAACTTTCGTCTCCTGCACTGGTAGGATTCATTACCACTGAGCCACCAGGGAAGCCCGGCTAACACTAATACACATGAGCATATCCAGATTTATATATGCCCAGATATGTCCTAATAGCCAATAGGAAACTTCAAATAGGTGGCCTGATTCAAGATGCGCCCCCGCCCAATAGCTCTTTTTAAAGACGGCACCTCTGCCTCCATCTGATGTGCCTCTTGATTTAAGCTCACTTCTGGAACTAAAAAGGCCCTGGCCAGCAGAAAAATGGTAGCACCAAGTTAATCGTCTGTCTCCCGTTCTTGCCTAAAGCCACTTGGACTTCAGTGTCCTTCTCCCAGGACCCCAAAGGGTTGTTTCTTCCTAGTAGCAGAACCACACTATACAAGCCCGCATCCAAACCCGCAGCAACATGGAGGGAACGGAAGTCGGGCGGCTCGGAGGCAGAGATGGCTGGGTGGGTCGAGACAGACACTTCCGCCCCTCACCAACATGGCGGCGGGCCGGGAGTGCGCATGATCAGCTGTCCCTGGAGATACCCGAGTCCGGAGAGGGAGAACACGGTCGGGGGAGATCGGCGGCTGCGGCGGCTTTGGCCGGTGAGTGCAGGACATAGCGGGAGTCTGGAGACTGGGTGAGCCGGCACCGCATAGCAGCTTTGATTTTGTTTCCGTTTTTTAGGTTCAGGAACTCCTGGGGCGGAAGTCTTTGTTTTGAGGGAGGGGGCCGTGCCCGGTTCTTTATCTCCTACCCCCTTTGTGGGCCGGACTCACTCCCCGCCCCCGGGCGCGCACGTCCCCGCCCTCCTGCGCTGCCAGCCGCGGGCCGCTGGGCCGGAGACCGCAGGGCTAGCTGAGCCCCCGGCGTCCTTCCCTACCTCTGAGGAGCAGCGCGGGCTGGGGGGTGAGCCCGGCCGGGCTAGGCCGGGTCACCGCGCCGGACCCCTGGGCTCGCGCCTGGCCGTAGCTCAGCTGCTGAGCGCCTGCTGGTTGGTGGGCCCGCAGGGAGACGCCGCATTCTCAGGCGAGGTCTAGGTGCTTGACTTCTTTGCGGACTTGATTTTTCCCTTTGTGTCCAGACTTAGCTAAGCTCTTTCAGGGCCCTCCTTCCCTGAGCGTGCACGCCACAACATCCTAGCCCACTTTCCGTGTCGCGTACCCCTAAAGCTCAGGAAATGCTTCCGGATGTCCAACTAAGATTCGAATAAGTAGCCTGACCCCGTTGCTGATTGTCCTCAGAGGCTGCTCCTGGCTGACAGCTGTGGGCCATAGAGACGCCTCTTGTACCCTGCCCTCTGATTGCTTCCTTCTGCTGTCAGTGCTGCAAGCTTCAGAGGGGCATTTCCTCCGCAGGTTTGAGGATGGAGCGGTAGGTGGTCTTGAAACGCTGGTCCTACTTCCCCCTTAGGGACTGGGATCTTCTTGCTGCGCTACTTCCTCTGGACGGTTTCACTTTCAGTTCCTTTTTTTGGGGTTAACGCTTTGGATACAAGCTTTCCATGACTCATCCGCTGAAGATAAAGGTTTGGGGGACCTTATGGGTAGAGAATTTACAAGAACCTTACCCGTTTCCTGTCGAGATTATTTTATTGCTTTACACAGTATAGCTGTTTCCTTCTGGAGGCGCCTTCCTTTGTTTTTCCTGCCCACCTCCAGCCGTCTCCCCCCACCCCTAGCCCGTCCCCCCCCAAAACCCCCCACCCCCGTTAGGGCCTTAAGGCAGGCACCTTGTTGATGCGTTCCTCCCCCATTGTCTCCTCTTTCCGAACCCTGGAGTTTTCTCCGTTCTTGCTGGGTTCAGTTGACTTGGAGTTGTCATGGCAACATTTTAGCAACTATGTTGTTCCACAGGAAGGCTTGGTGAATAAAATAGGAGGGGCTTGAAGACGATATACTAGGGCTTTAAGGTCTTTTTAATGAATGACATATATTTGGACTTCCCCAAACAACAGCCGGATCAGTAGAATGGGGCCCAAGGTCCAAGTCTGGCATTTATGGTTCTGGAGGTTTTCTTTTCCTAGATCTGAGGACAGAAATTTCTTGGTGTTCAGTATGTGTGCCTGAGAAACTGGAATAAGCATCAGGGTCTATGGTCCTGTATTTTTTGATAGCTGTGGTCTAAACATGGCCCTTCCTAATCCCTATATCATGGCAGATCATAATAGCTTTAATAATGATCCATCCAGAAATATGTTGTTTTTCAGTCTTTCGTATAATTATCCCCTCTCCACCAGAAGATAGAGTGTGAATTGGAGAGGTGAGGAACATTATTTGTAGAATTGCTTTTTCAGTCATTGTAGGCAGCCTTCAGCATCCGAATGGAGAAAGCTGGTTGTCCCCTGCAGAAGATTGGTTATGTTCCTGGATGTGTCTTCATGGAGCCTAGGTTCTAGAAATAAGAGAGCTTTCAGTTTCCTAGACTCACTAGACTCCCTGATTTCTACCAGGACTTAGCACTCAGGCCTGTGAGGCAGGAGATACGAAGATTTCCAAAGAAGGACCAGTTCCTCGGATGTGCCCCCTCACAGAGAGATGAAGGGGTGAGTGAAGAAGAGGTAGGGCCTGGAATGGGAGATGGGAGGCCTGGGAGAATGCAGAATGGCTAGGAGCACTGGCTCTGGAGGTCAGGCAGACCTCCGTTTAGGTCCCAGCTATATCACCTAGCTATGTGATCTGGTTTTCTGTTTATAAAATGCAAGTAGTGCTACCTACTCATAAGTGCTGTTCTTAGTACTAAATAAGATATTGCCTGTTAAATGCTTGGCTCAGTGCTAAGTAAATACCAGCTCTGGTTATTCTAAACTCCCCTAGCATCTGTTGGGAATGCCAATGAGTTTGGGAGCCATATGTTACTGGGCCAGTAACATTCACTTTTTCATTCACTTTTTCCCTTATTCTTCCTCTTATCCCTTCACGAACAGGCAGCAGAAAACAGCAGAAACCGAAGAGGGGACAGTGCAGATTCAGGAAGGTTAGTGGGAGAAACAGAACTGAGCTGAGGCCACCAGCCCATCCTGGTCTCGCCCCACAACCCCCGGGCCTATCACCTTCTCCTTTCAAACGACACGCAAGCGCAACAGAGGGAGAAAAGCAGTAACTCACAGACTTTTTGCTTTTAATTCAGGTGCAGTGGCAACTGGGGAGGACCCCACCAGTGTGGCTATAGCTAGCATCCAGTCAGCTGCCACTTTCCCTGACCCCAACGTCAAGTACGTCTTCCGAACTGAAAATGGGGGCCAGGTAAGGGAGGGGGCCAGGTGGCTGCAGGTGTTACCTGGGGTTGGGGCTGAGGGAGGTGACTGAACCTGTCATGGGGAGACTTGGTTTGGAGGATGAGGTGAAGATGTGGACTAATTGGAGGGTGGGGGTTGGGGGGTGGAATATGAGGTTTACAGCAGAGATTGGTATGGGGTGGGGGCCATGCTGAAACCACTGTATGGGAAAAGGATGGGGAATGGCTAAATATACGTCTCTGAAGGATTCTTTTTGGGGGGTCCTATCCAAGAGAAGCTTTATGGGGGGCTCTGGAGTCCCTAGCACTTACTCTCTCTTCCCCCCCTTCTTCCTCCCTGAATCTAGGTGATGTACAGGGTGATCCAGGTGTCTGAAGGGCAGCTGGATGGCCAGACTGAGGGGACTGGTGCCATCAGTGGCTACCCTGCCACTCAATCCATGACCCAGGTACAGGGGTATGGGCTGCAGAGGGGACTTGAGCTCCGAGTAGTAAGATGAAGAAGGGAGCTAATAGGATGGGCGTAGCTGGGATGGTGAGACATCTGGGGCTGCCTTGACCCATAGCACTAGACTCTTCTCTGGATGTTTCTCCCTGTCTCCTCACAAGAGATAGAGCTGCAGAGTCGTTCATGGGAAGTGTCTGACTGTCACTTGTCTCTGTCCTCTTGCTCCCCTTCCCAGGCCGTGATCCAGGGTGCGTTCACGAGTGATGATGCGGTTGACACAGAGGGGACAGCTGCTGAGACGCACTATACTTACTTCCCCAGCACTGCAGTGGGAGATGGGGCAGGGGGTACCACATCGGGGAGTACAGCAGCTGTTGTTACTACCCAGGGCTCAGAGGCACTACTGGGGCAGGCGACCCCTCCTGGCACTGGTGAGATATTATGTGAGGATGCTGGCTGGAGGGGCTAGGATAGGCTGTGGGACATGGCTGGTGGGCAGTGGGCCTTTACTCTTGATCCCTTAATGATCACTAAGACCTGGGCAGGCAGTGAGTCTGGGGCTGCCCTTCCAGCAGGAGGCAGTGTGTCTTGTTTTAGAGGAGGAGCCCAGGGCCTTGTCCTTAGAGCTTGGTGAGGGTCCTAGTCCCGTGTCCTGACGGAACCTCCCCTGCATCTTCACAGGTCAGTTCTTTGTGATGATGTCACCACAAGAAGTGTTGCAGGGAGGAAGCCAGCGCTCTATTGCCCCCAGGACCCACCCATATTCCCCGTGAGTGACCCTTGTTTCTTCTCAGTTACCAGGAATAGTCTTGATCCTTTCCAAAGATTTGGTGCGGTTGGTTCCTCACCCCAAACTCCAATCTCAGTTTTTGATCTTGCCTCTCACTCTGGGCACCCTGTGCTCTATTGTTAGGAAGTCAGAAGCTCCCCGGACAACTCGGGATGAGAAACGCAGGGCTCAGCATAATGAAGGTAGGCACGATCTGCATGTGAAGCTTGGCGCTGCCTGCTGGGATTGGGGACCTCTTTGATGTTGAAGGGAGAGGTTAGGTGATTTTACCCTGGGGCCTTTGGTGATTTCTCTCCGAGTCACCTTGTCCTCTACTTGCCCCACAGTGGAGCGCCGCCGCCGAGACAAGATTAACAACTGGATCGTACAGCTGTCCAAGATCATCCCAGACTGCTCCATGGAGAGCACCAAGTCCGGCCAGGTCATGGAAAGACCCTGGTAGTGGCAGGATGCCTGAATTCTGTCTCCTGGTGTTGCTTCCAGAAATGGTAGACAGTGGGCACACATGGCGGTAGCTCTTTCCTGTCTGTCTCTGAGGTTCCTGAATCCCTGGGAGAATTTATTCCACCACCCTTTAAGGGAAAACAAGGTCCAGAGGGTGAACATGCTTTTGGAAAGCAAGCCAGGTATTTTTATATCCTAGTCCTTATTGTGTTGGCTTTTTCTTAACAGAGTAAAGGTGGAATTCTATCCAAAGCCTGTGATTATATCCAGGAACTTCGGCAGAGTAACCACCGGTTGTCTGAAGAACTGCAGGGGCTTGACCAACTACAGCTGGACAATGATGTGCTTCGACAGCAGGTTAGACCCTCCCCCACCCCCCGCCGCCCCCCATCAGTACAGCTGTCCTCGACTCCCTAGCCACCAACCGATCTCGGGACTCCCTATTTTGTTTTCCATAGAGAGAGCTTTATCTTTACCTCGTCACTGGTGGGTGTCTGCGTAAGTTCAGAGACTTTTCTACCTATTTCCCTTACTGCTCTTTCCTATGTCCAGGTAGAAGATCTTAAGAACAAGAATCTTCTGCTACGAGCTCAGCTGCGGCACCATGGAGTAGAGGTTGTCATCAAGAGTGACAGCAACTAACTCTGGGGACTCAGGGGCTCTAAGCTCTACAGCCCCTTTCCGAGAACTTCAGATAGCCCAGGAGCCACAGGCTAATAACCCCATGCCCCTTTCCTTCACTGCCCACATTTGGCATGGGACTGGGGGGAGTTCAGAAGGCGTATCTTTGAATTAAGGCCCTGTGATCTAGCAGCCTGCAGTGGTGTGAAACACACACGTGGGTGTGCACCGACAGTCTCGCCCAACCAACCCTCCCATGCAGCCCCTGGGCCCTTGTGCTCCTCTTGCACAATGCATGTGCTGTCTCCATGCTGGACACTGGACACACTAAATTGGGGGGCTTGCCCTGTGCTTGCTCAAAGTGCCAGCAGAGGGTCTGCTGACAAGCAGTGTTCTGGCTTGCCCCAGGACTGGCGCTTCCACTGGTTCTTCCTTTCCCTGGAGCTCAGATGTGCTCCTCAGGACTCTGGGGAACAGGCTTTAGCAGGAAGTGGGGATCGGAGGCTTAGCAGTGGCTGCTGCCCCAGGAAGAGGAGATTGGCCAGCAAGCAGTTGAGGCCTATGCAGATCTCTGGCACCAGGGAGAACAGGAGGCAGGGCCCACTGGGGGGCCTTACCCCATTGTGGGGACGGTTTTTTTTTTTTTTCCTTTTTTTTTTTTTTTTTAAGATAAACTGTTCAGAGCCATGACTGTCTCTGGGTCTTCCTCCTTTTGTGGGCTCCACGCTGGGAGGGAGGGAACACACTGCTTTGACCAGTAAGGGTTGGGTCAAGGTTGGGTGGGGTATCGGAGCTCCTATAGTTACGACAATGAGTCCTATTGGGCCAGGCCAGTGCACGCCCGCAATCGCGAGGATTTCTATAGCGAGTGTGTTAGGAGTACCGGGAACAGGTGCCGCGGGGGTTGTGCGGGAGGCGGTGCCTTTGCTTCCGGTTCCGGTCGGGCTCAGCTCAGCTGCAGCTTCGGAAGGGCGGGGGAGATGCTGCCCGTTCCCAGGGGCGGGCTGGGGCCGAGTTCCTGAAACTCACATTTGCGGTGCGCACCATGGCTGGAGGTACCTGTAGGGGAGACCTGGGATCCGGTCTAGGCCAACTTGTGGCCTTAGGAGCTCTCGGAACGCCCCCGGTGGAGGTGTACGCGGAGGGAGGCGCGAAGGGGAGTGGCGGAGGGGTCCTCACGCATCCCCCGCCAGGTTGGGGCGCTGCCAGGTGAGGGGGGCCCGGCGGCAGGCGAGCGGGCGGCAGTCCTGCTTCCCTCAAGGCTCGCGTGCCCCTTCCTCAGAGCCTACGGTCTCGCTCCCTGAACTCCGTTCGCTCCTGGCCTCCGGCGGGGCCCGGCTCTTTGACGTGAGATCCCGGGAGGAGGCGGCGGCTGGAACCATCCCTGGGGCTCTCAACATCCCGGGTACGGGATTGAGGCGGGGGCGGGGGGAAGCCCTGGTGGTGGATTGCAGACAGTTTAGGAGGGTCTTATCCAATAGGACCTCATTTAGGATGATGTGAGA
>NW_011494395.1:129687-167652 GCF_000754665.1 Bison bison bison | reverse complement strand
ACAGGGGTCCGGTATTCCTGTGGCTCCCGCCCCCCAAACTTCCCTTAAGAAGGGTTGATGGGAGGCGGATCCTGGCAGCGGAACTGGCCCTTCCAGTTTGAGGGGGTAACAGACAATGAGGAAGGGGCAGGCCAGATTCACACGCTTGAGCTCCCCAAAGCTGGATGCCTGAGTTTGCCCGCGTCTCCTCACAAACTAGGGAAGTGGCTTCCATTCAGAGGTGGTTTGGCTGACCTGTGCAGGTAGGACGTATCCTGTCCTCGAAGTGGGTGGGGGCGGGGGGAGGAGTTCTCACCATGTGTTGTTTTGGGGCCCCTTGAAGATGTGTTCGACCACAGGACCGGTCCTTCCAGACCCAACCACTGAACCTGAGATTGCCCAACTGCCGGCTTTCCATTGTGTCCTCTTGACTCCTCCTCCCAGTGTCAGAGTTGGAAAGCGCCCTGCAGATGGAGCCAGCTGCTTTCAAGGCTTTGTACTCCGCTGAGAAGCCAAAGCTGGAAGAGAATCTCATTTTCTTCTGTCAGATGGGCAAGCGGGGCTTGCAGGCCACGCAGTTGGCCCAGAGACTCGGATACAAAGAGTATGGGCTTGGTAACTGGGGCGGGGGCGGGGGTTGGTGGTGACTGGGGACTGCCTCCTGGGCTCTGTCCTTCCCTCACCCCTATTTTTCTTCACAGGGCTCGGAACTATGAAGGGGCCTATAGAGAATGGCTCCAGAAAGAAGGTTAGGTAGAATGTGGCATACTGAATGCTCCCTCCCTGCTGCCAGTGGCCGCCTTAACTAAGAGTGATGAAGGAGCTGACTTGTTGGGTTGAGCAACTTCTTATAGCGCTGTGCATGAAAAGCAGCAAATAAAGAGCATTTAATCAAAGTATTGGACGCACTTAATTTGTCAGGTGAACTGAAAACAGTTCTAATCATAACCTAGACTTCAGTTCAGCCCTAGGTCCTCCTTCCAGCATTCATCTGCCCCCTAACCAAAACCAAAACACCCAGAAGTTTGCTGAAAGACTATAATCCAGAATCACCTGGTAGCTTAAAAACAAAACAAAACTTGAGCCTCATCTCAGATTTGGTGGGACCTGGTTTTACAAGGCCCTCAAGTAATTCTAATATGCGGTCAGGAGCCAGAACTAGACCAGAGGTCAGTAAACTATGGCCTTACTTGGTCTTGCTACCATGACCATTTGTTTACGCATTGTCTGTGACTACTTCTGTGCCAAAATGGGAGAATAGTGGCAACAGAATTCTTTGAAGTATCTAGTCCTTTATAGAAGGTTTGTGTACCCTTGCTCTAGGTCTTCAGGTCCCCAGCCCCAACCTCACTTCCCTCAGACTTTGTCACTGGGTTGAGGAAATGAAATGGTTCTCCCGGGCAGTTGGGTGAAGGAATGGATGCCACCCCTAATCCCAAGCACAGATCACAGGTATGAGGAGCTCCTCCTTTGCCACCAGAAAGAGGTCTGAGTTTTTACCAGCACAGTTCCTTGATCCCACAGTAGATTTAACAAAATTTAATTGGTTTAAAAGAAAAACAGAAACAGCACAAAATGGGACACTTTACAGTAGGTAATTTCCTTGTCATGGTTCATGGTTTAATGCATATCCTTCCAGACCTATTAAATATTTCAATGTCAGAGTTGTTTTTTTTTTTTAAATTTATTTGGCTGTACTGAATCTTTATTGAGGCACGCAGGATCTTTAATTGAAGCATGCAAACTCTTAATTGGTACATGTGGGATCTAGTTCCCTAACCAAGGATCAAACCCAAACCCCCTGCATTGGGAGCCAGGAGTCATAGCCACTGAATCACCAGGGAAGTCCCTCAGTTCTGATGTGTTAAGTCTGATTATAAAAAATTTTTACTTCTTAATTTGTGGAAGAGACGGTTGAGTCAGAGATGGGCCCAGTTTTCTGATTTTTCAAGTTTCTGAAGAAGTTCCTTGGAGGCATTTCCTGTTTTCCTTGCCTTTCCCTCACCTTTTCCTCTTCTCCTCCTGCTTTTGGGACTGTACCCAGCCCTTATACATCTTTTACCTCACAGCCTACACTGCACACTGTATAAAATCTTCCATTCATCTGAGCTCTCCACCTCCTTTCACAAACCTATTTCGTTCTCTCCCTGGATAGTCACAATACTGAGTTTAGCTGGATATTGTTGGGTTTGGAGATAAACTTGAAGTGTGTGAAAGAGTCTAGTCTAGGGTCTGGCAAATAATAGATGTCAGTTACTCTTTCCTCAAATGCCAAAATTCCTTTGGTTCTCAGACTGGTTGGGAAATTTTTCCTGGGCTTTAATTTCCCTCTTTTAAAAAAATTTTGTTTATTTATTTTTGGCTGTGCTGGGTCTTCATTGCTTTCCAGGGGCTTTCTTTAGTTGCAGTGAGCAGGGGCTACTCTTTTTTGCGGTGTTTGGGCTTTTCTTGGTGGTGGCTTCTCTTGTTGCAGAGCACCGGCTCTAGAGTGCTCCAGGCTCAGTAGTTGTATCATGTGGGCTCAGTTGCTCTTTGGCATGTGGGATCTTTCCAGCATGCACGTGTGCTAAGTTGCCTGTCATGTCCGACTCTGTGACCCCATGGGCTGTGGCCCACCAGGCTCTTCTGTCCATGGGGATTCTCCAGGCAAGAATACTGGGGTGGATTGCTGTGCCCTCTTCAAGGGGATCTTCCCAACCCAGGGATAGACTCTGCGTCTCATATCTCCTGCATTGGCAGGTGGGTTCTTTACCACTAGTGTCACCTGGGAAGCCTGGGATCTTCCTGGATCAAACCCGTGTCCCCTGCATTGGCAGGCAGACTCTCAACCGCTAGACTACCAGGGAAGTCCCAAATTTCCCTTGTTGAGTCTCAACTGTTCTAGTCTTCCTTTATCCCTCCTCAAATTTTATAATTTGGTTATAGCATTTCTCTTTTAGAGAAGCATAATTTACTTACAATAAAATGCTTTTATTTTTTTGGCATGGCATGTGGACTTTTAGCTTCCCAACTAGGGATCCAAACTGTGCTCTCTGCAGTGGAAGCATGGAGTCCCAGCCACTGGATTGCCCTGGGATTCCCTAAAATGCAGTGTTCTTAAGTGTTCACCTCATTGAGTTTTGACAGTTATACACTTACTTGAAGCAAGCATCCTAACCAAGATATAAAACCCTGAAATCTCCAAAATTTCCCTGGGACCAGTCAGTTCCATCCTTAACCTCTTTTTAGGCAACCATTTTCTATCTTCTGCCACCTAAACTAGTTTTCTAGCTTCCTTCCTGGCCTGCCAACCTACAATACTTGCTTTCTTCAGTTCAGCTGATGAGGGTTAGAGAGAATCCTGGAAGTAAACTGAGCTGACCCACTACCTGACCATGCCCTCTGGCTTGATCATTGTTAAGAAAACATTCCTCTTTCCCCATCATTAACTGTGTGGGTAGTAACCTTGTTGGGCTGTGCCAACCTTGCCCTCTCCTCATAGCTGACTATGTCAGCAGGTGAGGCTGAGGAGCTGTGTGTGCCGGCTGTATTCCCTTGCCTTCTCTCCCCATGCTACATCAGACTCCTCTCTCTCATCATACTTTATCTACCTTAGGTTTGTGTTGAGTGTGTCATCATATCTATTGCATTACATTTTGCTTGTTTCTCTCTCAATTGATTATGAATTCCTCAAAGGTAGGAACTGGCTTTCATTTCCTTATCTCCATTGCGTGGGACTCAAGTTCTCAGTAGGTGTCTGTTGAGCTTTACTAGCCTCCCAACTTTCAGAATCTCCTAATTTAAGTCTTTCTGAAATGTTGCTGCCTGAACAACCTTAAAATAACATTTTAATCTTATCAGTCAGAGTTGATCATTTACAATAGGTCCTTGTTGCCTAGTGGCTCAAGCATGTGTCTTGACCTGGCATTCCGAGCAGTCTTTAGTCAGGATCTGGCAGCACCCTGACTTTTCAAACACATCTTTCAGTGCCAGCTCCCATCAGGCTAGTTTATTTAGTGGCCTAAGTAGATCCTCCTCCCTTCTGACCCTGGCCTTTACTCACCATTAACCCTGTTTGGGAAGCTTCCAGCATCTTCTGTGCCACTCTGAATTTCACAAAAATTAGAAGAATGTGTTTGGCAGGATGCTTGCTATCTTCTTCCAGAGGGCTTTTAAACTGAAGGAAAAGGAAGAAAAATAACCCGATAAAATTATGTAACTGATTCATGACGGTCAGAGGGACCAGAAGAATGGAGGAGAAGGTACACGCTTCCATGTAGCAGTTACCACACTGTATTCTAATCTATGTGGTTCTTCCCCTTGGACCTAGCTCTTTTTTTTTTTTTAATGTATTTACTTTTGGCCTTGCTGGGCCTTTGTTGCTGCGTGCAGGCTTTTTCTAGTCGGGGTGAGCAGAGGCTACTCTCTTGTTGCGGTTCACGGGCTTCTCATTGCAGTGGCTTCTCTTGCTGCAGAGCACGGTCTTTAGGGCTCACAAGTTCAGTAGTTGTGGTGCACAGGCTTAGTTGCCCTGAGGCATGTGGAATCTTCCTGGGCCAGAGATGGAAGCTGTGTCCCTTGCTTTGACAGGTGGACACCTAACCACTGGACCACCAGGGAAGTCCTAGAATGAGCTTTTTAAGGGGAGGGACTGTTTATTTCATTTCTCTATGGCCAATAATGAAACCAGAACTGCATAAAGGAGGTACTCAATAGATGCTGAATTTTTTACTGAGGTGTTTAATAATCCAGGGAGGGAAATGCAAGGGGAGAAAGTTGGGAATAATACTCACACATGGTATTAAAGCATGTTATGTAAAGGACCAAGGCTATGAATCAGAGTTCTAAGTTCCAGTTCTGACTCAGCACTACTTAGTGGTCACTGCGAGTTACTTTCCAGTTCTCACTTTCCTCATCTATAAAAGGGGGGTTAAAAGACTCATCTGTTTGGGTGGTTCTGAAAGTTTACTGGAATAGCATATGTAAACATATGAAAAGTGCCTGCCATTCAAAATGTGTAGATTTAGAGATTGTATGTGTGAGTAAACACAAGAAGGTACATAAAATAGCATAGATACAACTGAAACTCGATGGAAGGGAATTTATGACTGACAGTGAAAAATTGGTTTTGTTTTTTAATGTATTTGATGCAAGAGTCAGATAACATAAATGTGCAGCTTGATGACTTTTTACATACTCATTTAACCACTGCTTCTGCTCAGAAAACATATACTGAGATTTGAATCATTTAAACCGTGTTGAAACTTGCTTTATAGCCAAGTGTGGGGCTGATTTTTGCATATGTTCCATGAACACTTGAAAAGATATATTTTACAGTTTTGGGGTGCAGTGTTCTATATATTAATATATCAGTCCCAATTTATTAATTATTTTCTTCAAATCTATAGCTCTGCTGATTTTTCTTTTTTTGCCTGCTTATTCTATTAGCATACTTACAAAGATATGTTTAAATCTTTCATCGTGATTTGGATTTGTCTTTTCTCTCTTTTTTCTGACATTTTTATGTATATATTTGGAGATGATGTTATTAGATGTTCCAGATTTAGAATTGCTATGCTTCCTCCAGAATGGATCCTTTTCTTATTACATCCTTCTCTATCTCTGATGATGCTTTCTACCTTAAGGTCTATTTTATCTGCTGTTACTACAACTACACCAACTTTGTTTCAGTTAATGTTTACATGGTAATAATAGGCCATGTTTCCTGGAATTCATATTAACCAAAGAAGAAAACACTAAGAACAACTAGACACAAGAAATGGACTATAGGAAAGCAAATTTTTTAAGTTAAAAGAAAAATATCAGTTAAATAGCTGAAGACTCAAAGGAGCGTAGGAGTCAGGAAAGCTGAGAGTCTAAAGAACCTAGACTTGATAGTATTTCCCAGTGGGAAGTCCTTCTAGCTCATTCATTCCCTTAGTTTTTCCAGTCCTAATCATATTCCTCAACCTGTGAAGTCCTCTAATTAATAGACCTTACCTCAGTTTCACTATTATTTTCCTCATGCCCTTATTTTCCTCCTAATCCAGTGGACCTGCTGTGTGTCTATTATTATCATCATTATTCTGCATAATTGAGACTAAACTTACAAAGAAAATTCAAAACATATTGAAGAAAATGAAAACCTTAAAAGAAGACCTGTATGAAAGAAAAAACAGAAGATTCTTAGATAGGAAAACTCAATTCCATAAATGTATCAGTTTAGTTGAAATTAAGAATTGCCAGGAAAAAAAAAAAGAACATGAGTGGGAGCAAGTTTTACCAGCTATTACAGTATATAATAAGGTGGTTATTTGCAAAGAGATGGGTTCCAAACTGCACAATCTATACCAAGAAAAGTTTCAAATTGATCAAAGATTTAAAGTAAAAATGGAAACTATCAAGAAGACTTAGTTCATCATCTAAAAGTGGGGAATCTCAATGTCCATTGCAACACTTTACAATAGTCAGGACGTGGAAGTAACCTAATGTCCATCAACAGAGGAAGGGATAAAGATGTGGCAAATATATACAATGGAATATTACTCAGCCATAAAAAAAGAATGAAATTGTGCCATTTGTGGAGATGTGGATGGACCTAGAGACTGTAATACAGAGCGAATTAAGGCAGAAAGAGAAAAAACATCATAAGATATCACTTATATGTGGAACCTAGAAAAATGGTACAGATGAACTCAGAAAATAGAGACACAGGTGTAGAGAACAAATGTATGGATACCAAAGGGAGAGAGGGAGGTGGGATGAACTGGGAGATCAGGACTGACACGTATACACTGCTATGTATAAAACAGATAACTAATGAGAACCTACTTATAGCACAGGGAACACTGTTCAGTGCTCTCTGGTGACCTAAATGGGAAGGAAATCTAAAAAAGAGAGGATATAGGTATATAGATAGCTGATTCACTTTGTTGCACAGCAGAAACTAATACAACATTGTAAAACAACTCTATTCCAAAAAAATTAATTAAAAAAAAAGTGATGGGAATGTAGTGTACCTCGTGGTGACTTAGTTAATAACTAATACTGTACTGTGTATGTGAGAGTTGCTGAGAGAATACATAGTAAAGGTTTTCATTATAAGAAAACAAATTGCATAAATAAAAGCGAGGAAGATCTCTGAGTCAGAATTTAGAACCCATGAAAGAAAAGACTGATAAAATAAAAAAACAAGCAAGCTTATGGGTGGCAAAAACAAATAGGGACTTCCCCACTAGTCGACCGCAGGGGGCGCAGTTTCTGTCCCTGGTCTGGTAACAGATCCTGCCTGCTGTGTGTCAAAGCCAAAAAAGAAAAACAAAATGCAAAACAAAAGGAAAAAAGCCCCCCAAACAAACAAACATCACAGAAGCCAAAAGACAAAGTAAAGGGAAAATTGAAGTCATAGCATACACAAAGGGCTAATTCCTGGACTGTATAAAGAGCCCTTAGAAGTGTAAAGTGTTAGTCACTCAGTTGTGTCTGATTCTTTGCGACCCCATGGACTGGAGCCTGCCAAACTCCTCTTTCCATGGGATTCTCCAGGCAAGAATACTGGAGTGGGTTGCTATTTCCTTCTCCAGGGGATCTTCCTAAGCCAGGGATCAAAGTCGGGTCTCCTGCATTACAGCAGATTCTTCACTGTCTGAGCCATCAGGGAAGCTTACAAACAGAATATTATACAACTTTAAAAAAGAATGAGGAAACTATTTGAGAACTGCATTCTCCAAGACATTTTCAGGTAAAAAAATGTATGCTACCTTTTGTGTAAAAAAGAAAAAAAGCAAAATAATAGAGTAAAAGTAAAATAATATACATATATGTTTATATTTGCTTATATTAGCAAAAACAAAAACCCAAAAAACTCTCTGGGAAAACACAGAAGTAAACTGCCATTCCCTTAAATACCACTTTAACATCCTTGATGCTTTCTCCATCCATTTGTTTAGGAAAGTCCCAACTATGGTCACATCCAACTACCCACTTACTGTTTTTCCATAGTCAAAGAGCTGGAGTAAAAGTCACATCAGCTTGACTGGTCTTGCTTCAAATTTATGTCTAAAATATCTTGAAGGCACTTGTTACTGCTCACCAGTCCTAATACACTTCCCTAGTACGTACAGTTTCTGTCTCTACTTCTCCCCACTCTTCAGTCTCCTAAACTTTCCTTTTTCCTCTGTACTTTTGGCTAACGACTTTACCTCATACTCCAGAGAACAAAAGTTAGACTGAATTTGTATCATCTTCCCACCACAAATGTTCCAATGGCACCATACACTTCCTGCTAGTCACAGTGGTTATCTCTGCTCTCTTTTGAGCCTCAGCTTGTGCATTCCATCTCCTCTCTCCTCAAGAGCATAGTACTGCAACTACCCCCCTTTCATACAGCATTTCTTTCTACTGGACCATTGCCATTAGCAAACAGTCCTTTCCATGTAAACAAAATACCTACTCTGCCTTCATCCAGCACCCTTCCAGCTGCCGCTTCTTTTTTCCTCTGCCCTTCTCAGCAACATCTCTCTTGAACTGTCTGTGGTCATACTCCATATTTTCTCAGTTTACATTCTCTCCTCAGCCTACTCCATACAGGTTTTATTGCCTATTCCACTACTCTATTGAAACGTCTTTCAAGGTGACCCGGGAACGATATACAGGAATTAGAGTAGATATAGGTTGCCCTGGGAAGAGGCTTCCTTGGTAACTCAGTTGGAAAAGAATCCACTTGCTATGCAGGAGACCTGGGTTCCATCCCTGGGTTGGGAAGATGCCCTGGAAAAAGAAATGACAACCCACTCCAGTATTCTTGCCTGGGAAATCCCATGGACAGAGGAGCCTGGGGGGCTACAGTCCCTGGGGTTGAAAGAGTTGGACAAGACTAAACCACCACCACCACCCTGGGAAGCGGGCACACCTTTGTGTGACTCTCAGGTGGAAGCAGTTCCCAGAGAGGCCCACAGCTGGGGAAATCATCCTTCATTTCCGAAGGGGAGTCTGAATAGCACATCACAGCATCACTACAGCATGTTTGTATGTATAGAAAACCCTACATTCCAAAAAGGATAGAAGGGGAAGGAAATCTCAGGGCAAAGAGAAAACTGAATAACATAGATGAAGTCAGGATAAAGTCAGAAGAAATGAGGAATGCATGTCAATATGTGAATTTGGATTGCAAACTTGGGCTTGCTCTTCCTAGAGATTAAAGCAAAATGACTAACAAGATCAATTATAAAATGTAAGATATCTATACAATCGATATGTGACAGAAGCACAGCATTTTTCAACAGGAACCTTTGGAAATATCAATAGCTTGAGTGCTATCAGTGTACTCTGCCAGCTTGGAAAGAGGTCACTTAAGGATTCTGTTTTCAACTCTTGTCTTTGGCCATATTTAAAAAAAAACTTTTTGAACTGGGTCAGAGACAGCATGCTTATGAAACTGGCATATAATGTAGATTCAGGTTCAACTGCTAATATACTGGGTGACAAAATCAAGATTTATATTTAATATTTCCTTCTAGAATTTTCCACTTTGCAAACAAACTCACCAATCTGAAGTTTACAAAATCTATTTTTCTTAAAAGACTACAGAAAACATGTTAATGATAAAAAACTTTAAAATTTATTATTTATTTCATCACTTTATGGGAAAAAGAACCTGGTGAATATCAAATTATTTGGGACTACTCTGGTGGTAACACTGAAGAAGCTGAAGTTGAATGGTTCTATGAAGACCTACAAGACCTTCTAGAACTAACACCCGAAAAAGATGTCATTTTTATTATAGGGGACTGGAATGCAAAAGTACGAAGTCAAGAAACACCTGGAGTAACAGGCAGATTTGGCCTTGGAGTACAGAATGAAGCAGGGCAAAGGCTAATTTGCCAACAGAATGCACTGGACATAGCAAACACTCTCTTCCAACAACACAAGAGAAGACTCTACACATGGACATCACCAGATGGGCAACACCGAAATCAGATTGATTATATTCTTTGCAGCCAAAGATGGAGAAGCTCTATACAGTCAGCAAAAACAAGGTTGGGAGCTGACTGTGGCTCAGATCATGAGCTCCTTATTGCTAAATTCAGACTTCCAGATGTTCAAGCTGGTTTTAGAAAAGGCAGAGGAACCAGAGATCAAATTGCCAACATCCGCTGGATCATGGAAAAAGCAAGAGAGTTCCAGAAAAACATCTATTTCTGCTTTATTGACTATGCCAAAGCTTTTGACTGTGTGGATCACAATAAACTGTGGAAAATTCTGAAAGAGATGGGAATACCAGACCACCTGACCTGCCTTTTGAGAAACCTGTATGCAGGTCAGGAAGCAATAGTTAGAACTGGACATGGGACAACAGACTGGTTCCAAATTGGGAAAGGAGTACGTCAAGGCTATATATTGTCACCCTGCCTATTTAACTTACATGCAGAGTACATCATGAGAAACGCTGGGCTGGAAGAAGCAAAAGCTGGAATCAAGATTGCCAGGAGAAATATCAATAACCTCAGATATGCAGATGACACGGCAGAAAGTGAAGAAGAACTAAAGAGCCTCTTGATAAAAGTGAAAGAGGAGAGTGAAAAAGTTGGCTTAAAACTCAACATTCAGAAATTAAGATCATGGCATCCGGTCCCATCACTTCATGGCAAGTAGATGGGGAAACAGTGGAAACAGTGGCTGAGTTTATTTTTCTGGGCTCCAAAATCACTGCAGATGGTGATTGGAGCCATGAAATTAAGAGACGCTTACTCCTTGGAAGGAAAGTTAAGACCAAGCTAGATGGCATATTCAAAAGCAGAGACATTACTTTGCCAACAAAGGTCCGTCTAGTCAAGGCTATGGTTTTTCCAATGGTCATGTATGGATGTGAGAGTTGGACTTTCTTTATAAAGAAAGCTGAGCACTGAAGAATCGATGCTTTTGAAGTGTGGTGTTGGAGAAGACTCTTGAGAGTCCCTTGGACTGCAAGGAGATCCAACCAGTCCATCCTAAAGGAGTTCAGTCCTGAATATTCATTGGAAGGACTGATGCTGAAGTTGAAACTCCAGTACTTTCGCCACCTGTTGCGAAGAGTTGACTCATTTGAAACGACCCTGATACTGAGAAAGATTGACGGCAGGAGGAGAAGGGGACGACAGAGGATGAGATGGTTGGATGGCATCACTGACTCAATGGACATGGGTTTGGGGGGACTCCGGGAGTTGGTGATGGACAGGGAAGCCTGGTGTGCTGCAGTCCATGGGGTCACAAAGAGTCGGACACGACAGAGCAACTGAACTGAACTGAACTGGTGGTCAGTGGATGAGAATTCGCCTGCCAATTCAGGGGACATGGTTTCCATCCCTGTCTGGGAAGATCCCACGTGCTGCAGAGCAACTTAAGCCCATGCACCACTACTACTGAGCCCGAGTGTAGAACCCAAGAGACACAACTACTGAGTCCGTGTGCCACCACTACTAGAGCCTGAGCTCCAGGACGAGAGAACCCAGCGCAGTGAGAAGGCTGCGCACTGAGGCTGGAGAGTACCCCATGGTTGCCACAACTAGAGAAATCCTGTGAGCAGCAGCAAAGACTCACCACAGCCAGAAATAAATACAGAATTAAAACAATTATTTGGACATTCCAAATTTACTTGTATGCTTTGTGGTGGTGTAGTTGCTGTCGTGTCCAACTCCTTTGACCCCATGGACTGTAGCCTTCCAGCTTCCTCTGTTTGTGGGATTTCCTAAGCATAAATACTGGAGTGGGTTGCCATATTCTTCTCCAGGGGATCTTCCTGTCCCAGGGATAGAACCCACGTCTCTTACATTGCAGGCAGTGTCCTGCCTTTCAGGTGAATTCTTTACTACTGGGCCACTAGGAGAGCCCCTTTATGCTTTGTAAATATACACATAAAGGTTTTATATAGAAATAATTGGAATGCACATTATTTGTATTTACTTTAATCATTAACATAATTACATGTATACTTTTCTGTATATTAGTTCATTTTCAAAACAAAAAACATAAAATTGAGTAGGGATAAATGCAAATCTACTTTGGTTAAAATTGCACAGGGGGACTTCCCTGGTGGTCCAGTGGCAGGACTTCGAGCTCCCAGGTCAGGGGACTAGATTCATCCCTGGTTAGGGAACTAGATCCCACATGTGGCAAGTAAGACCTGATGTAACCAAATAAACGAATTTAAATATTTTTAAAAAATTGTATACGGACTTCTCTGGTGGTCCAGTGCTTCAGACTCTGAGCTCCCAATGTGCTGGGCACAGGTTTGATCCCTGGCTGGGGAACTAAGATCCCTGCATGCTGTACAGGGTGGCCAAAATCCCACAACTGTATAAAGATAGTATGTGAGAGATCTGGTTTAATAGTAGTTCAAGCACAAATAAAAAGCTGGGACATCCCTGGTGGTCCAGTGGCTAAGGCTTCTTGCTTCCAATGCAGGAGGCCTGGGTTCGATCCCTGGTCAGGGAACTCGATCCCACATGCTGCAACTAAGACCTGGTACAGTCAAATAAATAAATTAAAATAAATATTATTAAAAAATAAGAGGCTTGTGGGTTTTAGTTTGCTGTAAATTGACTATACTTAGTATTTATAATAACATTAATATTACTTGTTAATCACTCAGTTCAGTTCAGTTCAGTCGCTCAGTCGTGTCCGACTCTTTGTGACCCCATGAATTGCAGCACGCCAGGCCTCCCTGTCCATCACCAACTCCCGGAGTTCACTCAAACTCATGTCCATTGAGTTGGTGATGCCATCCAGTCATCTCATCCTCTGTTGTCCCCTTTTCCTCCTGCCCCCAATCCCTCCCAGCATCAGTCTTTTCCAGTGAGTCAACTCTTCGCATGAGGTGGCCAAAGTACTGGAGTGTCAGCTTTAGCATCATTGCTTCCAAAGAACACCCAGGACTGTTCTCCTTTAGAATGTACTGGTTGGATCTCCTTGCAGTCAATGGGACTCTCAAGAGTCTTCTCCAACACCACAGTTCAAAAGCATCAATTCTTCGGTGCTCAGCTTTCTTCACAGTCCAACTCTCGCATCCATACATGACCACTGGAAAAACCCTAGCCTTGACTAGATGTACCTTTGTTGGCAAAGTAATGTCTCTGCTTTTCAATATGCTATCTAGGTTGGTCATAACTTTCCTTCCAAGGAGTAAGCGTCTTTAATTTCCTGGCTGCAATCACCATCCGCAGTGATTTTGGAGCCCCCCAAAATAAAGTCTGACACTATTTCCACTGTTTCCCCATCTATTTCCCATGAAGTGATGGGACCAGATGCCATGATCTTAGTTTTCTGAATGTTGAGCTTTAAGCCAAACTTTTCACTCTCCTCTTTCACTTTCATAGACATTATGATAATAATCATTATGACAGGTGTAAGGTGATCTCATTGTGATTTTGATTTGCATCTCTCTAATACTTAGTGCATCACCGACTCGATGGACGTGAGTTTGAGTGAACTCCGGGAGATGGTGATGGACAGGGAGGCCTGGCATGCTGCAGTTCATGGGGTCGCAAAGAGTCGGACATGACTGAGCGACTGAACTGAACTGAACTGAATACTTAGTGAAGTATTAGAACTAAAAAGCCTTTTGATGAAAGTGAAAGAGGAGAGTGAAAAAGTTGGCTTAAAGCTCAACATTCAGAAAAATAACATCATTGCATCTGGTCACATCACTTCATGAGAAATAGATGGGGAAACAGTGTCAGACTTTATTATTTTGGGCTCCAAAATCACTGCAGATGGTGATTTCAGCCATGAAATTAAAAGACACATACTCCTTGGAAGGAAAGTTATGACCAACCTAGATGGCATATTAAAAAGCAGAAACATTACTTTGCCAACAAAGGTCCGTCTAGTCAAGGCTATGGTTTTTCCAGTAGTTGTGTATGGATGTGAGAGTTGGACTGTGAAGAAAGCTGAGCACCGAAGAATTGATGCTTTTGAACTGTGGTGTTGGAGAAGACTCTTGAGAGTCCCTTGGACTGCAAGGAGATCCAACCAGTCCATCCTAAAGGAGAACAGTCCTGGGTGTTCACTGGAAGGACGGATTCTGAAGCTGACACTCCAGTACTTTGGCCACCTCATGCGAAGAGTTGACTCATTGGAAAAGACCGTGAAGTTGGGAGGGATTGAGGGCAGGAGGAGAAGGGGACGACAGAAGATGAGATGGCTGGATGGCATCACCGACTGGATGTACATGAGTTTGAGTGAACTCTGGGAGTTAGTGAACTGAACTGAACTGAACTGAACACTTAGTGATGTTGAGCATCTTCTCATGTGCTTATTAGCCATGTGTATGTCTTCTTTGGAAGGTTGTCTATCTGGGCTGTTTTAAAACCCAGTGGTAGGGAGCTCAACCTGGTGCTCTCCTCAACCTAGAGGGGTGGGATGGTGGATTAGGGAGGGAGGTTTAAGAGGGAGGGGATATATATATACCTATGGCTGATTCACATTGTTGTATGGCAGAAACTAACAAACATTTTAAAGCAATTATCCTCCAATTAAAAATACATTAAAAAAAATAGGGACTTTCTTGGTGGTCCAGGGGTTAAGAATCAGCCTTCCAAAGCAGGGGACATGGGTTCAGTCCCTGGTAGAGCAGCTAAGACCCAATGTGCTGGGGGCAACTAAGCCCACATGTTACCCAGTGCAGCCAAAAAATAAACAAAACTGGGTTGTTTGCTGATATTAAGTTATATGAGCTGTTTGTACATTTTGGATATTAACCCCTTATTGATCATATCAGCAGCAAGTATTTTCTCTCATTCACTAGATTGTCTTTTACTTTGCTGTGCAAAGGCTTTTAAGTTTAGTTAGGTCCCATTTGTTTATTTTTGTTTTTATTTCTTTTGCCTTAGGAGACTGATCTAAAATATATTGCTGTGATTTACATCAAAAAGTGTTCTGCCTATGTTCTCTTCTAGGTCTAATGTTTAGGTCTTTAATCCATTTTCAGTTTATTTTTGAATATGGTGTGAGGAAATGTTCTAATCTCATCCTTTTACGTATAGCTGTCCAGTTTTCTCTATACTGTTTATTGAAGAGATTGTCTTTTCTCCATCATGTATTCTTGCCTCCTTTGTTGTAGATTAACTGACATAAGTATGGGGTTGCAAATGCATTCTTAGACTGAAAATGAGAGTGATGAAAATAACTACCATTGCAGTTCTTAAAATGTACCAGGCCCTGTGCTAAGGAAGCATAGTACATCTTTTATATTATTTAATTCTTATTTTGCCATTGTTGTTTTTCAGTTGCTCAGCTGTGTCTGATTCTTTGCCACCCCATGGGCTGCAGCATGCCAGCTTCCCTGTCCTAAGGTAAGTCATATTGTTAGGTAGTTAGAATAGAAAAAGGACAATATTGCCATCATCATAACTGCCTTCTGAATGGAGAAAATGTCAGAGAAATGTGAGCTGGCCAAGGACAGATAGGTAGATTGGGGAACTGGGTTTTAACTGAGATCTGTCTATCCCTTAGAGAGACAGTTTCTCTAGCGCCTGGTTCCATTCTTGGTAAAATAATAAACAAGGGGTTATCCAGAGGAGTGAGATTAATTGGGGGGCATGTGAATCTGTGCCATTTTGTAAGCAGATAAGTTAGGGGAATCTCTGGAGAAAGAGAACAATTAATGGCTTTCTTGTTATAAGAGAAGTCATTTTGGCCTAAGACTTTTTGTGATCTAAGCCTGGAGCTATGCTTACCCTTCAACAGGTCTCAGTAATTAATCATCTTAAGGAACAAAGGAATGCACTAACAGAGAAAAGGCAAATAATAGTACAATGAAAGAGCAGAGTCCTAGTTCCTCCTCAAGGGATATACAGAATAATAGGTTCTGTGTGGAACTAACACCTCCACATAGGTGCAGGATGGAATGATGCTGCTGACCCTTTTGACTCCAATCAACTCAAGTTTGGACTCTGTCAACCGTTGCCCCAATTCTATGCTAAGTTCTCTCCTCAAGCCCCTTCCTGAATATATGTGTACTTTTAGCTTAAAAGTTCCCCAATTTTGCTTTTCGGGGAGATGCTACTTTGGGAAAAATCCCTGGTGCTCTCCTTACTTACTGCTAGTGACAATAAACTCTTCCTTCTCCTGATCATTGGCTTTGCTGTCTATTGGTGTGATACCAAGAGGTGAAACCAGTTTCAGTGTAACAATATGAAGACTATCTGAAATGAAACAGGAGGGAAGGGGACAGGGAACAACCTTTAAAAGAATGATATAAACATCGGCCCTGACAAAAACTGATTAGAACCCACAAGGTCTAGATGGAAAATTCAACTTCCAGTGGACCTTGAGCACCATTACAGACAGACAGTGCTCAGTCATTCAGTCATCTCTGACTTTTTGTGGCCTCATGGACTGTAGTTCCCCAGGCTCCTCTGTTCATGGAATTCCCCAGGCAAGAATTCTGGAGTGGGGCGCCATTTCCTACTCCAGGGCATCTTCCCGACCCCCTGGGATGGAATGGGATGCAAGGGATGGAACTTGCATCTCTTGTGTCTCCTCGTTGGCAGGCGGATTCTTTACTGCTAGCACCACCTGGGAAAGATTGAAGGCAGGAGAAGGGGATGACAGAGGATGAGATGGTTGGATTGAAAGAGGAAACAGAACAGGCACTACCTTGAAAGCAGGACTCCAGCTTGACCAGACTGTGGACTTTGAGCTATATGCCCAACATCGATGGAAATGACATACCAACTGGAAAACCAGCCCCCAGAAGGAAGAGCCCCAGGGCTCTCCATGCCTAAAAGAATACCCTAATTATCTGTGTAACTGAATAGAATCATGCATTCTATTATGCTTATTGGGGTATGACCACAAGCCTATTGATAATTGTCCACTGTTAACTACCTAGGCTTAAGGCATATGAATCACCATTAACTTTGATTATATCTTTTTTTTTCCTTTGTTCAGACTAGTTTCAGGGAATTTGGGGAGGTGGGTTTGGGCACGTAGGCTTAGGGTATATGAGGTTTTCACAAAACCTGGTGGGGGTCCTTGGCTATGAGAAGACTCTTCCTTGGGCCCACAGGTGTAATAAACTGCACTCCACTATCTGCATCGTCCTTCTGAGTGAGTGTTTCCCAGAACATGTGGCTACACCAGGATGGCATCACTGACTCGATGGACATGAGTTTGAGCAAGCTCCGGGCATTGGTGATGGACATGGAAGCCTGGCATGCTGCAGTCCATGGTGTCGAAAAGAGTCGGCCATGACTGAGCATCTGAACTGACTGAGCACCAGCTGGGAAGCCCTTGAGCCCCATTATACAGTCTTTGTAATATGAAATGAAGTCGCTCAGTTGTGTCCAACTCTTTGCAACACTATGGACTGTAGCCTGCCAGGCTCCTCCATCCATGCGGCTTTCCAGGTAAGAATACTGGAGTGGGTTGCCGTTTCCTTCACCAGGGGAATCTTACCGACCCAGGGATTGAACCCTGGTCTCCTACAGTGCGGGCAGACTCTACTATCTGAGCCACCAGGGAAGCCTTTGTAATATATGAGCATTTAAATGACACACCCACCATGAGAGTTCTGAGGCTAACCATCAAAGGTCAAAAAGAGGGCAGCGGCCTAATTTTTGGAAATCCCTGCCCTTTCCCTGAAACAGTTGAAATAATCCTCCCAGTCATTAGCCTATGAAATTACCCAGCCCATAGAAACTAACCATATTTTATTTCTGGGCCTCTTCTGAGATGGCAGATGGTCCTGATGCTGTGGAGTATGTTTCTCCCTAAGTAGATCCACTACCTATCACTTTGTCACTGAATTCCTTTCTGAGAAGGCTGAGAAAGTGACCTAAATGACCTTTAAGACTGATCAGTCTCAGAGTTCCTCTAAATCCCTGCTTGAGGGACTCCTCTGCGCAGTGGCTATGAATCTGCTTGCCAATGCAGGGGACACAGGTTCAATCCCTGGTGACCGAGGATTCCACATGCCGCAGAGCAACTACGCTGGTGAACTACAATACGGAACCCACGCTCTAGAGCCCTCATGCGGCAACAACTGAAGCTTGTGTGCCTAGAGCCTGTGCTCCAAGACAGGAGAGGCTGCTGCAAAGAGAAGCCCATGGGCTGCAACTAGAGAGTAGCCCCTGCTCTTTGCAACTAGAGAAAGCCTGTGTGCCGCAACAAGGACTCAGCACAGCCAAAAATAAACAAATAAAGCACTGTTAGGGCTTCCCTGGTGGCTCTGTGGTAAAGAATCTGCATGCAAATACAGGAGACACGGCTTCGATCCCCCGGTCAGGACAACCCCCTGGAAAAGGAAATGGTAACCCACTCCAGTATTCTTGCTTGGGAAATCCCATGGACAGAGGAGCCTGATGGGCTATATATAGTCCATGGGGTCACAAAAGAGCTGGACACAACTCAGGGTTTAAACAACAACAGTGTGTACATATAAATAGATAAAATCCCTGCTTAAGTTCGCCCATCTTAAAATTTTCTCTGACAATCACAGTCCAGAGTTCCTGGTCCCCTCTCTAAGCTCTTCTCTCTTGTCTTTACTGTCATATTTAACTTGATGTGTATGTCTCTCCAAGACATACACATACTTTAAATTCCCTTGAGGCTAAAGACCAGAGTGTTGCAAGTGTTTCTCTTTTGAAACTTAAGTTTCTTTTTTGGATACATATTGTCCTGTTTCCTGTATTGTATTGGAAGTAAACTGTAAGTCATTTGAAGTCACAGATTATGGTTTATATTTATTTGTATTCCCTCACAGCCCCCAATAGGAGCTTGATAAACATTGCTTTAAGTTGGGTGAAACGTGAAGAGAACTTTTGGCCCAAAGGAATGGGACAAAGATGAAAGAGCAAAAGGTCAAAAAAATACCACTGTTTTGGATACAAGTATGGACTTCCCTGGGGGCTCAGATGGTAAAAGCATCTGCCTACAATGCGGGAGACCTGGTCTTGATCCCTGGGTGGGGAAGATCCCCTGGAGAAGGAAATGGCAACCCACTCCAGGACTCTTGCCTGGAAAATCACATGGACGGAGAAGACTGGTAGGCCACAGTCCATGGGGTCACAAAGAGTCGGACACGACTGAACGACTTCACTTCACTATGGACTTCTTACTTGCAGTGAGATAAAGTTCAGGAAGTTTTCCCACGGGCAACCTGGATATACTAAGAAAAAAATAGGGACTTCCCTATTTTTTTTCTTGCAGGGGGCGTGGGTTTAATTGCTGATCTGGAAGTAAGATCCCGAACGCAGCCTTGCGCAGCCAAAAAGTTGAAAAAAAAAAAAAAAGTATTACGATCACAATGTAACATCACTGTAAAATATTAGAAACTAGAAATAGTAAAGGTGTTGAGAATGGGTTTCAAATAAAAACGATGTAACAATATAAATATTAACAGTATCAACATAGCCTATAGAAAAGGGTTCAGCAGGCACGCAGTTATCCGCAGTGAGAAGATAAGTAATACTGAAATGCATGCAGACCTCTGCTGATTAAACATGTGTAAAGGACATACCCACAGTCACAGTGATGTTTATAGTGTCTGTAGGTCAGTTTCTATTATCTGGGTGTGTTTGGTGATTCGATTCTGCCCTTCCCACTACCGAACTGAGCGCTTCATTCCCCTCTTCCCTTTCCTCCTCTAGCGCCGCCTTGAATCCTGCGAGTGGAGTGGGCAGAGGAACACACTTTGAGGGTCTTCTCTCCCGACCCTCACATATTAATACACGTGGTTTTCACTTGACAAAGGACTGGACCAAGGTTTCTGCAGCTGCAACTTAAATTCCGAATAAACAAACAGACAATTACAACGAACAAACAAAAGCAGGCCTCTCCCTCTCGCGTCCCACAGACCAACTACCTTCCCGACCACCTCCTTTAAGGTGTTCTTCTAATAATCTTCCGGCTCCAGTTCAGAGCCTAGCCAGTCGTAAAGTCCCTACTTCAGGAACGCCGCCCAATCAGAGAGTCCTCACCTGCAGAAGGTGAGGCCTGGGTCTCCTTACGCGACAGTCTCGTGGCCCAATCAGGGGCGGATCGGGCTTGGAAAGGCTCCAATCCGCCTTACGAGGAGTAGTGGGCGGGACTGCACCTGGCGACGGTGAATCACTCAGAGGAGCGGCGGCTCCCTCCACCAATCGGAAAGTGCAGAGGAGCGGCGCCGACCAATCGGGCGTGAAGGGAAGGGCCGGGCTGGGCTCAACCTGGGGTCTGGAGTTTAGTCCCCGCGCTGCTGTGGGCGAAGCTGGTGTCTGCTTCTAGGGTCGCAGTGACTGCTGTCGCATCGGGATCTTGATCGTGATGGGTACAAAGGCGAAAGTCGGCAGTACAGAGTTGCTTCTCTTCACGTCGATGATCCTGTGTAAGTTCCCGGAGTTTTCGGAGTAATCTGTGCGTCTGATCGGAGGTTGGAGGGAGGCGCTCCCCACACCTCTGGCTCCCGAAAGGGGAGGGGTTCTGAAATCTGTCTGCCTCACCTTCCTAGTCCTCTTTTCCACCCTAGACTCGTCCTTCTTTTTTCCCTTCCCCCTTCCTCTGGTGAGTGGCTGGCTCCCCTCCCCCACATTTATGAATAAGGATCACCTCTTACATCCACCTGGAGGGAGTTGCCTCTTCCGCACTTTTACCAAAAATAATGGGGAAAGGTTGGTTCCCCTTTCCTCCATTCTCACTTACTGGTGAGTGCTGGTGGGTTCGGGGGCGCTGCCTAGCCGGGATCAAGCATCAGGGAAGGGCCATCCTGCCCCTCCAACATTCGCAAACCATCCGAGATCAGTCGGGAGCCTCACGTCCCCTGACTCTCTTGGGATGTTTTGCTCCTGAAGGGTCCTCAGAGAAAATCTAATGGAGGTCGACTGGAGTGGAAGTCCCTTTGCCTGGTTGTTGCTGAAGGGTCTTTTTAGCTTTTCCCGAACCTCTGGGTTGCATGGTTGCTCCAGGAAAAGTGTCCAGTTGCAAAACCTTTTTTTTGAAGGAAATATGTAAAATTGAAATCTAAAATTTCTTAGCACAGCATTCAGAGTTCCTTTCTAGCGTAATTTACTTCAGGAGTCCTTGATAAATGTTGTTGACTGAGAGACCATTCCCAGGGGAAGGTCCTGTTTTTTGGTTGGCTGGTTCCTTCTCAGAGCCAGAACTCTGCCCTCCCCCCTGGCCATGTTTGAGAGATTTTGTTGCCTTTGTACACTCCCTTTCCTGTGGAACAATGAGGCTCCCTCGCTGGGGCAGGCCTCTGTCTATAGTTGTGCTCGTGCCTGCCTGAGTTTATGGTTTGTGCCTTAGTCTATCCGTGTCAGCACCTGTACCCTTACCTGATTCTTGAGCGTCTGTGTGTGCTACTGTGAATAGTTGTGTCGGCAGGGGGTCTGTAAGAATCTCCATTTCCTCCTCGAGATCCCTATTTTAGGAAATGTAGAAGAGATGAACAATTAAGACCAATATAGGTGGTTACAAGATAATTCACTTTGCTTAGTGTGAAGGGTGCCCTTAGACAGATGCATTGACTTCTTTGTTTCTCATCGCAAAAGCATTAACCCTTGGGATGGACTGGACCAGTAACAAATCAGATCCTCCCTCCCCCTATTGTACAGATCAGGAAACAGGTACAAAGAGGGGAAATGACTTGGTAAGACTGACCAAAGGACCTGGGACTGGAACCAAAGTCTCCTGACTCACTTCTCCTTTTTCTACCCTGGGGCCCACCTCAGGCACCCTGTGACACAGGAACCAGCATATCAAAATATCAGTTTGGGATACTGCTCCAGAGTCCACGGTCTCACCTACCTTTTTCAATTTTTCTTTCTCACTAGATTCTTTCTTTTTTCACTTCTCCCTTTCGTTCTACTCCTCCATTTCCCTCCTTTCTTCAATTTCCATTCTTTCCCTCCCATTCTTCTCCATTTACTTGTCTGTATCTTAGAACTGCTAGTGACACCCATAGTCATTTTCTTGTTGGTTGTGGTGCTCAGTACTAAACACTTTGCCAACCCCGTCAACCCTCGTACTCATCCCCCCACCTCCCAACCTAGAAATTTCTGAGTAACTGTATTTGTGACAGTATTTGTCAGGCTTATAAGACTCCTAGAACTGCATCCTTCTCCCTTTTCCTCTTTCCCCCTCATTTTCTAGAATAACCCCACAATATATTGTCACAGATTGACACTGAAAGCCTTGTGATATCACCCTTCTGAGCTTGGGGATCCCCTCTAGTCTGCTCAGGGAATCAATAAACAGTGGTTTAGAGGGAACGTGAGATGATATTGTATTAGCTTGACAGGGCGATGGATCCTGGGAAGTAACGTGTCCAGAAGATGGAGGAACTGACCTTGTCACATGTAAATAGGGCTAGACCTGGGAGATGCTATTTGGTTAGCACTGTGAGAATGGAAATAACAACCAGGCCACCCCCTACCTGGGTTCTGGCTTGACTTTCCGGCTTATTTGTGATCATAGTCTAGTAACTCAGTCTTTCATCTGTAATACAAGAGTATTACAGGAGTAATAATACTTGTCCTAACCTCATCCTGTGGATCAACTGGGATAATAGCTTCATGACATCCATGAAAGCGATTATTAGTGGGCAGCTCTTACCCCACTTTGGATTTTGTGAGGGTGAAAGAATGCTGCCCATAGTAGAGCAGGTCAGAGAAAGCAGGGAGGGACCCTGCTAGATTCCAAATGGCTAGAGTGAAAAAGTAGAGGCTTTCTTGCCTATCAGGTCTGTCCTCTGCCCTTGGGAAATTGGAAGCTTGTATAGGATGCCTGCATGTCCTTGCTCCTCACCTGGACTCTGTCATCAGGGAGGAAGAAGAAAAGATCAAGTAGTGGCCCTACCCCTGCCTGGGGAATCTAGTGGAGAAGAAGGCCTGAACCTGCTGGGACAGGGTTGGAGAATAAACACTGGGAGAACTGGGCCTGGGAAAAGAAAAACTGGTGACCAGGAATACTAGCCTCCCTCCCCCTAGAGAGCCTGTGCTTAAAAAAAGTTTCCAGCTATCTCCTAGGCAGGAAGAGGCATTTCTGTTTAGCAAGATGGTATGTGTCAGCTGTGACCGCTGGGGAAGTGGAAACCTGGTTGGAAGCCTGGGGTCTGCACACACACCCGTTCATGAAGTGTCTGCACTGAGGCATTCCAGCAGGGAGAAACTGCTGCCCTGAGCCTGTCTGGGTCAGCCTGGGAGTCTGGCTGTTTCATATTTTGGACTCAAGCCTTTCTAGCTCTCCTATTCAGGGTTAGACTCACCTCAAACTGTAGATTGGTGAGTCACTCCTTTCCCCTCCCTCTTCGGGGGGTTCTCCCATGAAAGAATTGTTCCCTCGAAACCAGAACCTAGAAACTAGTGACGCCACACGGTGAAACAAGGAAGTGAGTGGTAGTGGAAGTCCAGTGTCTTATTAGTTTTTCTCTCCTTGCTCCAGAACGCTTTCCCCTTATGACATTTCTCTTCAGTTTCCTGTGATCTGGGCTTGCCTGGTATCTCCAGCCTAGTTTTAGCTCGGGGTGGAGCTGCTGTAATTAAAAAACCAAACAACAATGTTTGTCTGTTTAGAAGAGATTAATACATTAACGTGGTTCGAGAATCAAAATAATATTAAACGAGTGGGGTTATCACTCCCACCTGGTTCACACCTCCCCTAGTTTCCTGTGTATTTTTCCAGTGGTTTGTTATACAAATATCAGTATATATAAATATATATTGCTTTCTTTTCCCTTTCCTGACACAAAAGGAGGCACCCTCTATACATTGTATTCCATCCTGTATCTTGTTTATTTCATTTAATATGCCCTGGAGTTTTTTTCATATTGTTGGTGTGGCCTTGGCTGTTAGAATATTCCACCCCTCTCCCCACCTCCTCCCCAAGTCCTCTGGTTTAAGAGGTATCTGTTCTTTGGATTCAGAAGAGCTGACACTCCTGCTCAAGGACAGATTTAAAAGCTACGTACATTTTATGTGAGAGATTAGGAAAAAAATTGGGCTTGTTTTCTGTTAGCATTGAGGGGAGACCTTGGGGATCTCTAAACTCAGCCCAGCTTCCTCTCTAGAGGCTCAGGAAAGAGCTGGATGGCCACTTGTCAAATGTAACTGTGGAAGAGGTTTCAGTGTTGTCAGAGGGTTGTGAGAAGTAAAGTGAGTGGATACAACACACTGGGGTTTTCCAGGCATTGAAAACTCAGAGTTCATCTGCCTGGGACTCCCTGATAAGCAGGGTTTCTGTCCAAAGTCCGCCTGGTGTCATTCGTTTTACAGTGTGGGGGTCAGATGGGAGGAAGCAGCTGGCTGGCCAGAAGTCTGATGCCAGGCCCTTGGAGTGAGCCCTGGGTAGGCAGGCACAGCCTGCTCTGTAATGAGTAGGTGGGTGGGGGAGGAGAGCCGAGCTGGTAGAACTGGAAATTCTGCTGAGAGAGAGTTGGAGGGAGCAATGGAGTGAAAGCTTTCCTGTCCTACAGAGCCATCGCCACTCTCCGCTGTACTCAGAGGGCTGTGTCAGTTGACCCACGTCATCTAAAGTACAGCCAAGCCTGACTGTTTAGACTTAGCCCAGCCAGTCTTTGGCTCACACAGCTTTCCTCTTGCCCACGCATTCCTTATCTGTCCCACCTCAACCCCCAGGAGTGAGTTCAGTCTCTACAGGGTGAGTGGTGGGAAGGAAAGAGCAAACCGGGGGTGGAAGCCCTGGGTCCAGGTTCTAATTGCACTGTAATGTCAGATTCAATTGTTAATCCAACAAGCATTGGTGTTTACTATGTTCTGAGCACTGTGCTGAGATTAGGAATTAAAAAATGAATAACCTCTGCTATTAAGAAACTCTGAGGGCAGTTAGGTATTTGTAACCATTAGCCAACAGCTGAAAACTGTGAGCATGCTGTATCTGGGGGCTTTCCGAGGCTTTGGCTTATTCTGAGGCTGGTGGGTCCTGTGAGGCTCATCTGCCTAGAGGGGAAGTTTGGATGAATTCTTAGAGAAAACCAGAGACTGGCTGGCTGGCTTCCTGGCTTCCCTCCTTTTCCTTCCTTCCTTTGTTTGTTTGTTTTTACATGGATCCAAACAAACTCATTGCATGAAAACACCTTAAGGAAAATTCTAATTATTAACAGGATTGCATACTGAGACCAAAGTTTTCTTAATAAAGCAGTAGAAGGAAGTAGCTTTTCTGTTGTGGGTTTGACCTGTGTTTACAGGGACAGGTTGGCGGGTTGGGTTCTGTCAGATATCTGGATGCCTCCACCCTCTGACTACCTCATTAACACAGCACTGCTTTGGTGGCAAAGCACAGCTCTAAGAACAGGGGAAGATACAAATGTATCTCGTTTTCTCTGTTTCTAAGGAACTATAGACATGTATTTACTAAGTAGAATACAGAGCACCATGCGTCAGGGGCAGTCATCGAAGTACAGAATCTTTGGGGAACATAGAGAAACAGTTACTTTTCAAAATGATAATTCTTTATTAAGAAATCATAGATATTCAATGCAGAAAATCGGAAAACAGAGGGATATAGAGAAAATAAAATCACATCCTGTTCTCTAGAGATAACACTGATTGCTGGCTTTATTCTAATCTTTCCTCTATGATTAATATGTGGTGTAGCTGACCTTTGCAAAAATATATTGGAAAACAATGAAATGGCTGTTTGATGCCATTGACTTTTCCTTAAGCCTTGGCCCTGTGGGCATATATTCATTTAGGTCATACCAGCTCAACAGAAATCCATACATACCAGTGTTTAAGCCAAGTTGTGTACTAAACTACTTTGAGCTATGGCCAGTTTGTCAAATTAGGTAGGAATTCCAGTGGCAAAAAACAAAACTCTGTTATAGAGCCCTTCTCATTTAGATTATTAATGACTGAATATCAGTTTTAAATGAAATGGGTGACTACCTCCATGACAGAGAGGACAGGAACATAAATATTCTATGATGGTAAGGTATTATTGCAAATCATGGCCATATATGTATTTTTTTCTTTCTTTCTTTCTTTTTTTTGAGCAAACAATGCTTTAAATAAAATCCATTCTATAGTATTATAATGTATGACTATCCTGTAATTTACTTAATTGTTCACTTTTTGCTGAGCATTTTTTTTTTCTTTGCTGTATAACATTAAATTGTCCTTGAATATACATCTTTAAGCTTACCTTTGATTATTTTCTTAGGTTATATTCCTAGAAGCTGGAGAGAGATTAATTTTGACTGGGGAAAGGTATAATGATTGAGGGACACTGGCCCAGAATCTTGAAGGGTGAATGGTGTTTCCCGGCTTCTCTGCTGGAGACGCTGTGTACAGTAGTTTTGAAGACTCAGAATCGGGCAGACTTGGGTTAAGATTCCCACCTCCTTTGCAGCTGAGTGATTTGGGGCAACTAGGAAAAAGCCTCGGTATTCTCATCTATAAAGTGGGATGGTAACAATAATACTTGCCTTCCAGGGTTGTTTTCTTTCTCCTCGAAACATTTTTCATGAGACAATCCAATGCATATGTTCACATTTCTTCCTGCCTTTTTTCTCTCCTTGAAATTTATCAGACTCATATACAGGATCTTGATTGTAATCTCCTGTTTCTTACTCATCTGTTACTTCATTTCACCTTCTAAGTTTTATTTCATTGTCCTGTGATTCCTGGTGTGTTCTTGTTACTCTTGATCATTCTTCCTTTGTTTTTGCCTTTGCTTTTGTTTCCCCTTTCTGGCTATGTTTTATTTTTCTTTGCTTCTTGTGATCTGATTTTTTTTTTTTTTCTTTCCTTTTTAACTCCCATTTCCCACTCTTTTTTCTTTAACTTAAAATATTTAATACATACTTGGCCATTACACAAATGTAGAAAACATAGAAACATAGAAAAGTTGCCTGTATTCTCACCTCTCAGATAATATGCACTGTCAAGGGTTTGGAATCTATTCTTAGAGATACCTTTACGTATATCCTAGGATTATTTTTCTGAATAAATTGATTTACCTTAACTTTTGGCATGGCAATATGGTTAGTTTTGTTTGTTTTTATTTTTACTTAGTTGTATAATTTATTGTACCCTGGAGCCAGGTTACCTGGTTAGAATCCTAGCTCTACCTCCTACTAGCTTTGAGACCTTGAGCAAATTACTTATTTCTGTGCTCCAATTAATGCATATGTAAGGTGGGAGCAATAATAAAATTTATTTCATAACATTGTTACAAGGATTAAATGGGACCTGTAAAGGGCTCAGAAGAGTATCTGGTACATAGTATTCAAGAAATATTAGCTGCTATTATCTTATTATTCATGCTTTTTTACATTTATTTGGTCATGCTCAGTAACATGTGTCTAGAATTTGGATATAATGAATTAAACCTTTCAGAGGACAAACCTTGCAGAGGTCTTGTTTAGCTTTGTTGGGCTTCCCTGGTGACTCAGTAGTAAAGAATCCACCTGGCAGTTCAGGAGACCCAGCTTTGACCCCTGGTCTGGGAAGATCCTACATGCTGTGGGGCAGCTAAGCCCAGGGGCCACAGCTGCTGAGCCTGAGCCCTCCAGCCTGTGCTCCGCAAAGTGGCCCCTGCCCACCGAGACTAGAAAACAGCTTGTGCAGCAATGAAGACCCAGCACAGTCAAAAGTCAACAAAATTATATATTTAGAAAAGGATGGGACAGAGGGTCCCTAGGGTCCCTTCCAAAAAAAATTTCTGTTGGTTTTTAAAAAAAATTATTTTATGGAGGTATATTTTGCATACAACATTTTAGTTTCAGATGTACAAAATAATAATATAACAATTATATTTATTGAAGAATGATCACCACAATAAATGTACATCTGTCATCATATATAGTTATGGAATTTTTTTTCCTTGTGATAGAATTTTTAAGATTTACTCTATTCAGTTCAGTTCAGTCGCTCAGTCATGTCCGACTCTTTGTGACCCCATGAATCGCAGCATGCCAGGCCTCCCTGTCCATCACCAACTCCAGGAGTTCACTGAGACTCACATCCATCGAGTCAGTGATGCCATCCAGCCATCTCATCCTCTGTTGTCCCCTTCTCCTCCTGCCCCCAATCCCTCCCAGCTTCAGAGTCTTTTTCCAATGAGTCAACTCTTCACATGAGGTGGCCAAAGTACTGGAGTTTCAGCTTTAGCATCATTCCTTCCAAAGAAATCCCAGGGCTGATCTCCTTCAGAATGGACTGGTTGGATCTCCTTGCAGTCCAAGGGACTCTCAAGAGTCTTCTCCAACACCACAGTTCAAAAGCATCAATTCTGCGTTCAGCTTTCTTCACAGTCTAACTCTCGAATCCATACATGACCACAGGAAAAACCATAGCCTTGACTAGACGAACTTTTGTTGGCAAAGTAATGTCTCTGCTTTTGAATATGCTATCTCAGTTGGTCATAACTTTTCTTCCAAGGAGTAAGCGTCTTTTAATTTCATGGCTGCAGTCCCCATCTGCAGTGATTTTGGAGCCCCCAAAAATAAAGTCTTACACTGTTTCCCCATCTATTTCCTATGAAGTGATGGGACCAGATGCCATGATCTTAGTTTTCTGAATGTTGAGCTTTAAGCCAACTTTTTCACTCTCCACTTTCACTTTCATCAAGAGGCTTTTTAGTTCCTCTTTACTTTCTGCCATAAGAGTGGTGTCATCTGTATATCTTAGCAACTTCTAAATATGCAGTACAGCATTATTCACTATAGTTACCGTGTTGCGCATCATATCCGCATGACTTAGTTATTTTCTAACTGAAAGTTAGTACCTTTTGATCCTCTTCACTCATTTTTGCCCCCCACTCTCTCCTTGCCTCTGGCAAGCACCCAATCTGTTTTCTGTGTCTGTGAGCTTGGAGTTTTTTTGTTTGTTTCTGATCCCATATATAAGTAACATCATATGGTATTTGGACTTTCTCTGATTGACTTAATTCACTTCACATAATGCCCTTAAAGTCCATCCCTGTTGTCACAAATGGCAAGATTTCGTTCTTTGTAATGACTCAGTGATATTCCATCGTGTATTCTGTGTGCGCTGAAGCCTCGGCTAACTCTGCTGGCCCCAGTGTGAAGGGAAAAAGGGGATGTCTGTACTGGAAGCAAGTGCCGTTGAGACTCACACGAGGTCTGTGAGTGCGGGAGCCTGGATTCCAGCTCAGAGTTGTGTGGAGGGTAAGGGATCCTTAGGCTTTGAGTCTTTGCAGGACCGGGCAGGAATTGGGGGCAGAGACTGAGAGGAAAACAACTGTCAGGAAGGTAACTTGCATCTTGTTTTCTCCTTAGATTTGTTGTTAGTCGCTAAGTCATGTCTGATTCTTGCGACCCTGTGGACTGTAGCCCATCAGGCTCTTCTGTCCATGGATTCTTAAGCAAGAACAACTGGAGTGGGTTGCCGTTTCCTACTCCAGGGGATCTTCCCAACTGAGGGATCAAAGCTGCATCTCTTGCTTCTCCTGCATCTCCTGCAGGCGGACTCTTCTTTGCCACCTGGGTAGAGAGAGCCCCAGATCATATGATACTTCCACATTTTACGTTTTGAAGAACCCCATACTGTTTTCTATCGTGGCTGTATCAATTTACAGTCCCACCAACATGAGGTTTGCACAAGGGTTCTCTTTTCTCCGTGTCTTCACCAGCATTCGTTGTCTCTTGTCTTTTCTGGGTTTGGGGAGCTTGTGGAATCTTAGTTCTTTGATCAGGAATCAAACCCATGCCCCCTGCAGTGGAAGCAAAGATCTCTAACTACTGGACCACCAGAAAATCTGTTTCTTGTCTTTTTTGATAATAGCCATTCTAACAAGTGTGAGGTGTTATCTCATTATGGTTTTGATTTACATTCCCTGATAATTAATGATGTTGAGCATCTTTTCATGTACCTGTTGGCCATCTGTATGTCAGTCTTCCTTGGAAAAATGTCTATGCAGATCCTCTGACAGTTTTTAAAATAGATTGGTTAGGTGTGGTTTTTTTTTTTTTTTTAACTATGATTTGTATGCATTCTTTATACATTTTAGGTATTAATCCTTTATCAGTTAAGTGAGTTGCAAGTATTTTATCCCATTCTCTAGGTTGCGTTTTTAGCTTTTTTTTTTTTTTAAACAAATTTAAATTTTATTTATTTACTTGGGCATGCTGTGTGGTATGTGGGATCTTAGTTCCTGGACCAGGGATCAAACCCTTACCTCCTGTCTTAGAAGCGTGAGTCTTACACTGTAGGCAAGACCCACCTTTTCCTTTTGTTGGTGGTTTCCTTTGCTGTGCAGCGTGTTGATTCTTTCACTGTTCATGTCATCATGCATACTTGAGTCAAGGCTATAGTGACTGGGGGTTCAACCAGAATGCCATTGCTGATGTCCAATTTGAACCTTTGTATTGGTCTGCTTGGGACGCCATAACAAAATACCAAAGACTAGGTAGCTTGAACAACACTAATTTATTTTCTCACAGTTCTGGAGCCCAGAAGTCCAAGACCACGGTGCTGGTAGGGATGGCTCCCTCTGAAACCTCTCTTTGGCTTACAGTGGCCATGCTCTTGCTGTCTCTTCACCTGGTCATTCCCTCTATGGCATGAGCTTGCTTAGTGTCTCTTTGTAGAACACCACCAATCAGATTGGATTAGGGCATATCCTAAGGGCCTCATTTTAACAATTATATCATCCTTAAAGGGCTTGTCTCCAAATACAGTTACTTTCTGAAGTTAGGGCTTTCATATATGAATTTTGAGGGAATACAATTCAATCCTTAAACCCCAGAAACCATTTTGAAGATTTGGCAGAAAGAGCAATGATCTAGCCAGGTGTCTCCTCAGATGACTTGGGCTTGGGCTTACTTGGGTTGCTCTTGTGATCATGAAAGAAATAGGTTTTTTTGTTTGTTTAACAACTGGTTGTCAGTATTTAGAAAAATGTTAATTTAAGCTTCTGCAATGGTGATTTCAGCCTTGACTCTTAGCTCCGTATTCATGGAAGAGATCTGCTTGGCAATCTCAGGACTGTGCAGGTCATTGAGTTGTGTATGGATCCTCATCTGGAGTCAGTCTCAAATATTAGAACTTTCACCACAAGGAGTTTTCCTTGTAGTTATTCTCAGGGTTTTGGTAGGCATCCGAACCCGTCCTTACACTTTGAGATTCTTTCCCTTTGGGCCTCTGATCAGGTCAGTACATACCTTCTTCAAAGACTTCACGTTGCAGCTGGTGAGGGTGATTCTAATCCTATGAATTGTCAGCTCTGGCTCCACAGGAGTCTTTCTGTATCTTCAAAAGCCATGACTGTGGCTGTGGGGCTTCCTGCAGGCTAGTTCCTTGGCGAGAGCAAGCAGTGAGTCAGGGAGCTGGAGCAGGTAACTCCAGGCTCTGCTGCAGCAGCAGCTGAGTTTTCCTCAAAGAGCTGGGGGTGTTTTAAATGGATTCACATCTTTTGTCCATTTCCCCACATTTTAGACCTTGCATTAGAAAACCTTCTGACACTTCTTCCACTTTTGGCCCTGCACACTTCTGCATGCGGGAAACCAGCGTCTACCATTGTGCAGGCAGATACCTACAGCTTTAAAGCTAATGTTTTGAATCAAGTTTTTTTTGGGGGGTGGGGGTGTGCCTCATCTGTCAATTTGAAAAATGGTCTTATCTTAACAAGTAGACGTTATAGTGAATGATTTGCTCTGACCTGATTTGTTAAGGTTCTGTGTTGTTCAGTGTCAATTTGTACTAATTTGTACTTATGCTAAGTGATGAGAAAGAATGATAGATTAACATAGTTCCTGCTCCTTTGGGAGTTTACTGCTTGATAGGGGAGACCTGCAGGCACATAGATGATGTCATTATAATATGGGAAGTGCTTTGACAGTGTTTTGCGTGGTGTAGTGCAAGCCTAGGAAGGAGATGGAGGAAGGATTGGGAGTGGGCCAAGTCATTTTCCAGAAAATAATGTGGATGAATATCTGCTGGCCAGATGAAGAAAGAGGGGAAAGGGTATTCCGCATGGCCGAAATAGCATGAGCAAAAGCAGAGGTTGTGAGACTCTTTGCTGGGAATTTTAAGTAGTTTTGTATTGCTGGGGGGTAAATTGCAAGAGTAGAGAGGGTGATGAAGATGATAAACTTATCACCAGGTTGGGTTTTGCTAGAACTATTGCCTGGCTGAAAAATTTGGATTTTATCTTACAGGCAATGTGGAATCACTGGAAGCTTGAAGCAAGTGTGAGATCTGGACTTTCCAGAAGGCTGTATAGTGTAGCCCAGTCTCTGGAACTGGACTGCTCTGGTTTGAATCTGTAGCTCTGGGCCTCAGTTTCCCCATGTAGAAAAGAGATGATAATAACAGTATCATCCAACTCCTAAGGTTGTTGTAGGGATTAAATGGTAGTCCCTGTAATGTGCTCATGGCAGTGCCTGGCATATAGTGTGTGCTCAATAAATGTTAACTCTTTCTCCATCAGTGGGGTGGAGGATGGATGCGAGTGGGCCAAGATTAAACAAGGCAGAGAAAACAACTGAAAGACTAAATGCAATTCTCCAGGTGATGATTTTGAGTTTTGGTGCTGGAGAAGATTCTTGAGCGTCCCTTGGATTGCAAGATCAAACCAGTCAATCCTAAAGGAAATCAATCCTGAATATTCATTGGAAGGACTGGGGCTGAAGCTGAAGCTCCAATACTTTGCCACCTGATATGAAGAGCAGACTCATTGGAAAAGACCCTGATGCTGGGAAAGATTGAGGGCAAAAGGAGAAGGGGGCTACAGAGCGAAAGATGATTTGATGGCATTATCAACTCAATGGACATGAGTTTGAGCAAACTCCAAGAGATAGTGAAGGACAGGGAAGCCTGGCGTACTGCCGTCAGTGGAATTGCAGAGTCAGAACACAACTTAGTGGCTGAACAACGAACAACAGATGGTGATGGTGCTAAAAAATTTGGGTAGATTTGGGAGATGACATTGTAGTGCTTAGTGCTTGATTGACTAGAATGAAGGAAAGATGGTGATGACTTAAAAGTGGGGTAGTCAGCAAGATCAAACATCTTACCAAGAGCACAGACGGTAACTGAAAAAGCAAATACTGGATATTTTAATTCTAAGGCTATCTTAATGTTTTAGAAATTGGGATGTGACTTACAGCCAATATAAGTCTATTGTATATATTTAATTTCCCCCCAAGAAGTTTTTACTAAATCAGTGTTTTATCTTATAATCAGGGTATCTTAAAATTGAGGAATACAATGATTGGTGCCCTTAGTAAAAGCAATTTTAATTTCAGGTTGAGAGCCAAAGATGTACTGAAGTAGGCTGAGCAGTGAACACGTATGTTGGGTTGCAAACAGTATGTGTAGACTACTTCTTTAAGAAGTTTAGAGAAGAAGGGAGGAAAAAATTGTAACCAGAGAAGGGTGCAAGATTAAGTGAGGGTTTTCTGTACAGGAAGGCACCAAAAATCTATTGATACCTTTGACTCTGTAACTTTTCTTGTTGTGAACTTAAGGGTAAATTAAACATCACAATGGAAAAGGTGAAATTTTCTTCTGTTTTGGTTTACCATGTTAATTATCAATAGTAGGATACTTGTATGTATGTACGTTATGCCAAGTATACTCAGATGGTAACGAATCTGCCTGCAATGTGGGAGACCCAGATTTGATCCCTGGGTTGGGAAGATCCCCTGGAGAAGGGAATGGCTACTAACTCCAATATTCTTGCCTGGAAAATTCCACGGTCAGAGAAGCCTGGCAGGCCATAGTCCATGGGGGTCACAAAGAGTTGGCATGACTGAGCGACTAACACACATACAGTATGCCAAATATAGATCCAAGGTTAAATGCAAAAGGGAGGTCGTGATGCGGTAAGGGAAAATATAAAATAGATGAGGAGAATGGGTGTGGAAATCGTGGATGTTGTGACGTAGCTGGGATGTGATGAGGGAAAGCCCTCAACTCTGCTGGTCTATACATGGTGGTTCTAGAAAAGAGTCAGTCTTTCTAAGGCTACGTCACAGTGATAGAGGAGATGGTTTGGTGGGCTGGAATGTAAGCATTTTTTCAGAAGTGTTTACATTTACTTATATGCCTTACTTTGAAGTCAGAAAAAGAAGTGTGTAAGAAGGACCTATGGGCAGATGATAATGATAATAAGGCATCATACCTACTGGGTGCTTCCTGTTGGTCAGACACTCTTATAAGCCCTTTATTTGTAGTAACTTGTTTAACTCTTAACAACAGCCCTTTGATATCGAAACTGTTATTATCCCTATTTTACAAATGGGCAAACTGAGGTTCAAAGTGGCTTGCCCAGGTCACACAAATTATAAGTAACAGAGCTGGGATTTGAATGCAGGCAGGCTGGTTCCAGAGGCTTGTTCTGGAATGAGAAGGGGACCATGAATCAGGATGACTGGGGTGTCCTGCAGTCACTAGGAAGGAAGGACTTGACTCATGGTGCAATACGCAGTCACAGTAGAACTCTGAGCATTGCAGTCAGGTCATGGGGAAGTCATCAGCAGTGCCTGCATCAGAGGAGGGTGGGAAGGCCATGAGGTAAAGGGCCCTGTATTTTAAATAAGAGAAGAGAAGCCTGGACTAGGTAGTAGCGGTCAGATTTCATGAGAAGGGGAAGATGCCTGTTGTCCAGTGTGTTTGTGAATCTATGTGGTGGTGTCATTCCTGAGCACGCTCTAGATCTGATGACCTGAGAGGACTCAAAAAAGAACTTTGGTTAAAGTTAGAAGTAAGGCAGAAATAATCATCAAATTCATATGCTGTGGTTTATTTATCTGTCTTTTAGGTGGCCTTTTATTTCAAGGGCTAGTTTTTAGCTTAATTAGAAGCTGTTCTTTATTTGGGTGGTGTCATAGGTTTGGCTTCTTGGGAAGCCGACTCTGAGATGTCAATTACTGTCCTAGGACATTTATGAGGGAGTGCTCCTGACATGCACACCTATGGAAAGGAAGCCGGATTGGGCAGAGGGAGAAGTTGAGCTGCACTGTAGTCCCAACAAGGCCTCAGCCTTCTGCACCGGGAATGTTGAAGCAGGAAGAGCCCTTCATTGTTGTCCCAAGTTGGGGAGGTAGGACACAGAGCTGGGGCTTTATATGTCCTCCCCACACCCCACTTGTTTTTTTTATCACATGGCATGTGCCATCTTAGTTCCCTGACCAGGGATTGAACCCGCTTCCCCTGCATTGGAAGCACAGTGTCTTAACCACTGGACCACCAGGGAGGTCCCCAAAAGTCAGTTCTTGCTGGTTCTCCCTCTCTATTTTTGGCCACAGGACTGGCTGGATCTCAGTTCCCCACTCATGTATTGAATCCAGGCTACAGCAGTGAAAGTCCAGAATCCTAACTCCCTACCTCCTCTCGATCAGGCATCGGATGCTGGTACCCTGACCCTGTTCTGCCTGGTAGGAGGCATGCCCCTGGGCGAGTGTTCTGGTTGCCCTAAGAGAGGGATGACAGCAGCAGGCTTTCTTCTGGGAGTAGTCCAGCAACCAGGACGAGTCTTTCATTCCTGAAGAGACATCTGGTTTTGAGTATCTCAGTGCACATCACAGGTAGCAAATTGTAAAATTTGAGAATCTTAAAAAAAAAAACCCAAATTCCCATCATCAAAGCAGAGAAAGTTGACTTGGGCAAAAAATCAAAACATTTCATGATCAGCATCCTTGATGAGAGCTGAGTCAGAGAACTTCCATGTCCTCAGATTTCAATTTAGTAAAGGTTATTTGCTTTAATTTCTGTGTCTGTTGTTACAGTTGATTATAGATTTGACTTTGAAATGTAGTGCCAAATATACAGACACAAAATAATATGATTAGAAGTGATTTAGAGATAAAATGGACCTGACTTTTAAAAGAATCATATTTTAGTACATAGTTTCCTTCCATTACGGCATGTGTGCTCAGTTGTGTCTGACTCTTTGAGACCCCACGGACTGTAGCCCTCCAGGCTCCTCTGTCCATGCGATTTCCTAGGCTAGAATACTGGAGTGGGTTGCCACTCCAGTATTTGCCTCCTTGAGGGGCTCTTCTTAACCCTGGGATCGAACCCGTGTCTTCTGCATTGGCAGGCAGATTCTTTACCACTGAGCTACCTGGGAAGCACTGCCTCCGTTAAACCAGTGGCTTTTCTGAAAAGCAGCATGATGTATAAAATATGGTATAATAAGGGAGGAAAGCAGGGATAGGAGTAACCTGTATGCTAATCAGAGTTCTGTCATTTCCTAGCTATAAAAACTGGGATCTTCCACTTACCCTTTTAGACATTCAATTTTTTCATGTATAAAATGGGAGAGAGAATACTTAGCCTGGCTAATTCAGTGTGGTTGTATCAAATTGAAGTAAATTACATAAAAATCCTCTCTAACTGTTTAAGCCAGAAAAGAAAGAAAGAAAGAAAGAAAGAAAGAGGGACTTTCTTGGTGGTATAATGGATAAGAATCTTCCTGCCAAGAGAGGGGACATGGATTTGATCCCTGATCTGGAAAGATTCCAAATATGGTGGAGCAACTGAGCCCGTGTGCCCCACCTACTGAGCCTGTGCTCTAGAGTCTGTGCTGCACGTCAAGAGAAGCCACTGTAACCAGAACCTGTGCACTGCACAATGAAGGATGGCCCCAAGCCATAGCAATTAGAGAAATCCGCATGCAGCAACAAAGACCCAGCACAACCAAATATAAATAAATTTATTATAAAAAAAAGAGAAAGAAACAAGAAAAAGAACCTAGAGGATTTCACAGAATATCTAGTTCAAACCCTTCATGTTTCAGATGAGAAAAGGGAGCCTCAGGGGTCAAGAGACTATATTCAGTAATCAGTTCAGTTCAGTTGCTCAGTTGTGTCCGACTCTCTGCAGCTCCATGGACTGCAGCATGCTAGCCTCCCTGTCCGTCACCAACTCCTGGAGCTTCCTCAAACTCATGTCCATCGAGTCAGTGATGCCATCCAACCATCTCATCCTCTGTCATCCCCTTCTCCCCTTGCCTTCAATCTTTCTCAGCATCAGGGTCTTTTCCAATGAGTCTGTTCTTCGCATCAGGTGGCCAAAGTATTGGAGTTTCAGCTTCAGCATCAGTCCTTCCAATGAATATTCAGGACTGATTCCTTTAGGATTGACTGGTTGGATCTCCTTGCAGTTCAAGGGATTCTCAAGATCAGCATCAGTCCTTCCAATGAATATTCAGGACCGATTCCTTTAGGATTGACTGGTTGGATCTCCTTGCAGTCCAAGGGATTCTCAAGAGTCTACTCCAACACCACAGTTCAAAAGAATCAATTCTTCAAGCACTCAGCTTTCTTTTAAGATCCAACTCTCACATCTATACATGACTACTGGAAAAACCATAGGTTTGACTAGACGGACTTTGTTGGCAAAGTAATGTCTCTGTTTCTTAATAAGCTATCTAGGTAGGTCCTAGCTTTTCTTCCAAGGAGCAAGTGTCTTTTAATTCCATGGCTGCAGTCACCATCTGCAGTGACTTTGGAGCCCCCCAAAATAAAGTCTGACACTGTTTCCACTGTTTGCCCATCTATTTGCCATGAGGTGATGGGACCAGATGCCATGATCTAAATTTTCTGAATGTTGAATTTTAAGCCTTCTTCTTTGCTTTCTGCCATAAAGGTGGTGTCATCTGCATATCTGAGGTTATTGATATTTCTCCCAGCAATCTTGGTTTCAGCTTATGCTTCAACCAGCCCGGCATTTCTTGTGATATACTCTGCATATAAGCTAAATAAGCAGGGTGACAATATAGAGCCTTGAAGTACTTCTTTCCCAATTTGGAACCAGTCTGTTATTCCATGTCTGGATCTAACTGTTGCTTCCTGACCTGCATACAGATTTCTTAGGAGGTAGGTCAGGTGGTCTGGTAGTCCCATCTCTTTAAGAATTTTCCAGGTTATTGTGATCCACAGAGTCAAAGGCTTTGGCATAGTCGATAAAGCAGAAGTAGATGTTTTTCTGGAACTCTCTTGCTTTTTCGATGATTCAACGGATGTTGGCAATTTTATCTCTGGTTCCTCTACCTTTTCTAAATTCAGCTTGAACATCTGGAAGTTCACGGTTCATGTACTGTTGAAGCCTGGCTTGGAGA
>NW_011494395.1:114833-129587 GCF_000754665.1 Bison bison bison | reverse complement strand
ACTTCACTAGTGTGTGAGATGAGTGCAATTGTGCAGTAGTTTGAGCATTCTTTGGCATTGCCTTTCTTTGGGATTGGGATGAAAACTGACCTTTTCCAGTCCTGTGGCTGCTGCTGAGTTTTCCAAACTTGCTGGCATGTTGAGTGCAGCACTTTCACAGCATCATCTTTTAGGATTTGAAATAGCTCAACTGGAATTCCATCACCTCCACTAGCTTTGTTCCTAGTGATGTTTCCTAAGGCCCACTTGACTTCACATTCCAGGATGTCTGGCTCTAGGTGAGTGATAACACCATTGTGGTTATCTGGGTCATGAAGATCTTTTTTGTACAGTTCTTCTGTGTATTCTTGCCACCTCTTCTTAATGTCTCCTGCTTCTGTTAGGTCCATACCATTTCTGTCCTTTATTGTGCCCATCTTTGTATGACATGTTCCCTTGGTATCTCTAATTTTCTTGAAGAGATCTCTAGTCTTTCCCATTCTATTGTTTTCCTCTATATCTTTGCATTGATCACTGAGGAAGGCTTTCTTATCTCTTCTTGCTATTCTTTGGAACTCTGCATTCAAATGGGTATATCTTTCCTTTTCTCCTTTGCCTTTAGCTTCTCTTCTTTTCTCAGCTATTTGTAAGGCCTCCTCCAACAACCATTTTGCTTTCTTGCATTTCTTTTTCTTGGGGATGGTCTTGATCCCTGCCTCCTGTACAATGTTGTGAACCTCCATCCATACTTCTTCAGGCACTCTATCAGATCTAATCTTTTGAATCTATTTGTCATTTTCACTGTATAATCATAAAGGGTTTGATTTAGGTCATACCTGAATGGTTCAGTGGTTTTCCCTACTTTCTTCAATTTAAGTCTGAATTTGGCAATAAGGAGTTCATGATCTGAGCCACAGTCAGCTCCCGGTCTTGTTTTTGCTGACTGTATAGAGCTTCTCCATCCTTGGCTGCAAATAATATAATCAATCTGATTTCGATATTGACCATCTGGTGATATCCATGTGTAGACTCCTCTCGTGTTATTGGAAGAGGGTGTTTGCTTAAAACCAGTGTGTTCTCTTGGCAAAACTCTATTAGCCCTTGCCCTGCTTCATTTTGTACTCCAAGGCAAACTTGCCTGTTACTCCAGGTATCTCTTGATTTCCTACTTTTGCATGCTCAGTTATATGAGTAATTTAATAAAGGAAAAATATACTTGCATCGAACAGATGTGCTTGCATTTATCTAAGAAAGACAGGATTTTGACTAAAGCATCTTTCGTCAGTTTGGGCTTGGAAAGCGTAATTGCGAGTAACTCTGCAAGTGCAGGCTGCTGACTGTATCACATCCCAGAGTCCTGTGCTGGCGCTTGTTTTGGAGTGTCAGCCCCTCCTGTGAACCTGCTGCCTCTCTCCCACCATGTTATTTAATTAGCCTGTCTCTCACCTCCTCTCTCAACCCCATCACACACACCACCTTTTCTTTCCCTTTTCCTTTGGGCAGAAGTGAAGGTGAAGTTGCTCAGTCGTGTCCGACTTTGCAACCCTATGGACTGTAGCCCACCAGGGTCCTCTGACAGTGGGATTTTCCAAGGAATAATACTGGAGTGGGTTGCCATTTCCTTCTCCAGGGGATCTTCCCAACCCAGTGATTGAGATTCTATTGAGGTGATCTGAGCCCAGTTCTGGTCCAGAACCAGCTGTGTGATCATAGAAACGTTTCTTTACTTTAATTCCTTGTGTAAAACTGGGATGATACTTGTCCTGCTGATCTGTCTTTCTTGTTTCAAGGATCAAACGAAGTAATGTATGTGAAAACACCTTAAAAAGCACAAAATGCCCTCAAAATGGCGAGTATTATTACCCTATTACTGCCTCTTCCTTTCTTTCCCATCTTTGCCTCCAGCTTTCTGGCTTCCTGCCAGGATTGTCTGACTAGTGACAACAATTATTTACTGAGACGCTTTCTCTGAACCATGAAATGTCATTTGGGAAGCTGTTCTTGGACTGGTAGGAACTAATTAGATTATTGATAGTCACAGAGGGAAATTTTTTTTTTTTTTAATGAAGGACATTGCCTTAGAAATAAATGTTTTATTTCCATTGATTAAACAAGTATTGGCCTGCAGTTTAGCAAAAAACATTTGAAGAAGATGGTGAGAGGGTGTGAAATCTGAGAGGAGTTTGGATCTCTTGAATCCCTTGACCTTGAGATCTCAGCACAGAGGGTCCTGGCTCCAGATGCTCCATCAGCTGGGACTGCTCTTCCCTCTCCATGGCATTTCTCTGTCCACTCCTGATGGACCTACCTCTCTTCTTCTCAGGCTCCCTGGCATTGGGCAGGGGTGCGGTGCAAACCTATGAACCGGTAGTCAGAGTTCCTGAGAATAACCGTGAGTTGGGAGGCGCTGTGGGGGATGGTGGGGGCTGGGGTGAGAGGGAGGCGAGCAGGGGCAGACCTTTGGGGAATATCCAACCCACGTGGTGCTTTGGGTCCATTTACTGCTGCTCCTTCCTCCAACTCACCTGGATTCTGCCTGCAGCTGCCAAGCTGTCCTGCTCCTACTCGGGCTTCTCCTCGCCACGTGTGGAGTGGAAGTTTACCCATGGTGATATCAGAGGTCTCGTTTGCTATAACAACAAAATCACTGGTGAGTCGCTCCATCTCCTTGCTGACTGCCTATTTGTAGAGGGATTGGTTGTGCTTGGATTCCAGGGGAGGGGGGCACCTTGGGGCTCAAGTCTCCAGGGCCTTCCCATCACCCTTGCTGGTGGGAGGAAGAGAGCCCCTGTGCCTTGGGTGCTGCCGTCATCAGCTTCTCTCAGCCCTCCAGCTCACTCTGCCCCTGCTTCCTCTCCCCTGGCAGCTTCCTATGAGAACCGAGTGACCTTCTCGGATACTGGCATCACCTTCCATTCTGTGACCCGGAAAGACACGGGGATGTATACTTGTATGGTCTCTGATGAGGGCGGCAATACCTACGGGGAGGTCACCGTCCAGCTCATCGTGCTCGGTACGTGCCGCAGGTCTTCTGTGTGGGTTTGCAGTCGGTTGCTTCCCTAAACCCTTAGCAGACTCTGCTAAGCTTCAGAGCTCACTGATAGTGAGCATGCTCATGGCAGGTTGCAGGTGGGGCAGGGAGGAGAGTATTCAGAGTCCTGGTGCTGCCAGAGAGTGACAAGCGCCTGGTTAGGGGGAAACTAAGGGCACAGTAAGGACAGAGGGCTAGAGCTGATAGATGGGGGGTGCCTGCTACTGTGCCTGCAGGCAGCCCTCCCACCCCTGTGACCAGTACCTTCTCTCCCTCTCCAGTGCCTCCATCCAAGCCTACAATCAACGTCCCCTCCTCTGTTACCATTGGAACCCGAGCTGTGCTGACCTGCTCAGAGAGAGATGGCTCCCCGCCATCTGAATACAAGTGGTTCAAGGATGGAGTAGAGATGCCTCTGGAACCCAAGAGCAACCGTGCCTTCAGCAACTCTTCCTACACCCTGAACCAGAAGACAGGGGAGTTGGTAGGGATGTGTGTGTGTGTGTTAGTTGTTCAGTCATGACGGACTCTTCGTCACCCCATGGACTGTAGCCTGCCAGGCTCCTTTGTCCATGGAATTCTCCAGGCAAGAATAGTGGAGTGGATTGCCATTTCCCTCTCCAGGGGATCTTCCCGACCCAGGGATCAAACCTTGGTCTCCTGCACTGCAGGCAGTGCAGGTGGGGTTGGGGTAAAAGGTGTATGTGATGGGGTGCAGGGTTATACAAGCTCTGAAGGTGGGGAAAAAGCAAGCGGCAAGGTAACTTTGGCATGAGGGTCAGGAGACATAAAAGAGAGGTAAGTGGCTTCTTCAAGCAGGAAGCCAATTCGTTTTCTGCCCGCTAGATCTTTGATCCCGTGTCGGCCTCTGACACTGGAGATTTCACCTGTCAGGCACAGAATGGCTATGCATCCCCCGTGAAGTCAGACACCGTGCACATGGATGCTGGTGAGTGAGGGTGTGGCTGGGGCTTGCGCTCAGACCTGGGGTGCGGATTGGGGTCTGCTTTCCGTCCTGGCTTTGGTGGTGCTGTCAGTGCCGTGAAGGCGTATTCAGGCGCCTGACCTCTCCCTTGTATCCCACAGTGGAGCTCAATGTTGGGGGCATCGTGGCAGCTGTCTTTGTAACACTCATTCTCCTGGGAGCCTTGATTTTTGGCATCTGGTTCGCCTATAGCCGAGGCTACTTTGACAGTGAGTATTTGCCCTCAACGGTGGATCCTCCCTGCTTCGGGGCCTGATTCTTGAGTGCCACCTGAGTGCCGACCTGGTACTGAGCCTTTGTGTGCTGGGTTACCTCCCGGGAAGCATGGCTCACCCGTGTTTCAGGGCCACACACTGGGTTCCCCATCTTCCAGTGCCATGCTGTCTTCTACTCTGCTGACACTCATGGTCCCATTTCTTGTCTTTCAGGAGCAAAGAAAGGGTGAGTGAGCTGCTGTCCAGGGGCTCTCTGAGGTTGAGAACGTGTTTGTGAATGGTTTGAAGCTGAAATGTGCCCAGGGGAAGAGGTTGGAGGGGAGGCGACCAGCCTGGTAGGGAGAACATCTGGATTCCTACCATGGTCCACTGCGGCCCTGTGCTTGTCCTTTCTCCCTCCACCCAAACCTGCCTACCGAGAGCTCCACGCGCCCGTGAAGTTCTCAGTCCTGACCTCTAACGTTAATGAGCGGAGGTTAAGGAGAGGGACAGCGGGGGCGAGGGGGGATGTTGAGTGTCTCCATCTTCTGGCTTGTCTTTAGGACCTCCAATAAGAAGGTAATTTACAGCCAGCCCAATGCTCGAAGTGACGTGAGTATGCCTGCCCTGGGATGGGGAGGGCCCCCTGGCTGGAGTTGGGGGTTTCCAGCCCATGTTCACATGTATTCTGGGGATTATCTAGCAGCTAGAGAAGACTGACGAGAGCTGACTTGGATGTTTTATTTCTCCAGGGGGAGTTCAGACAGACCTCGTCATTCTTGGTGTGACCCTGGTCCAGCTTCTCTCCTGTCCTCAGTGCTTGCCTTACTCAGGTGCTACCAGACTCTGGCCCCTGATGCCTGTAGTTTCACAGGATGCCTTATGTGTCTTCGAGCCCCCTCAGGGGCCCCCACTTTTATCTTAGGTTGTGTTTTATAATAATTTCAGCAATGTGCACCTTCCTGCCTCCCTTCCTTTCCCACCACTGCTGAGTGGCCTGGGACTTGTTTCAAACCTTCTTGTCCCAGCCCTACAAGGGATCAGAGAGAAGTCCTGACTGATGCCTGCTGACCACAAGTAGACCACAAGAGCAGTGGGGTACTCACTGCCCCCTGCATGTAGTGGTTTTCAGATAGGAATCTGGAGTCTGGCTTCTTGACTCCTTCCTGCCGTGCTGAGGCCTGGTGCAGCTGTTCTAGAGTGGGGGCTGGAGACTGGAGCAGCTGGAATGACGGTTTGTTTGGAAACGGTGGCAAGTCTCTGCCACCTCTGCAGGCCACTTTCTTCTGTCTTCCATGGGAAGTGCCACTGGGATCCTCCTGCATCATCCTCTTCCCGAACACAAGCAGACTGACAACTGTGTCTGTAGGGAAAACAAGACGCTGATCTGCAGATAAGAAAGCTGGAGTGGGTAGCTCAAGCTATCACCCTTCTCTTGGTTGGAAAAACTCGACCTGCCCTTTTAAGATATGTCTGCAGGGTTATGGAAATTTGTGTAGCAGTCAGTTCTGCTGAGCGTGTGAGTGTGTGTGTGCGTGTGTGTGTGTGTGTGTGTGGTCTTGGCCCTATGTTGAAATCTAGTGTTCCAGAGTCCTCTTGCGGTAGGAGGCGAGCACCTGGCTGAAGTGATGCTGTGCTCCAGGTTCTACTTGATCTGACTCACCCAGTGAAAGAAGACCACCCTCCCACCTCTGCCAACCCAGATGCGCTAGTACACTTCCCAGAGGCTACAGGAAAAGCTGCTCCAGGGCCTGAGGCAGGATTTCTCAAATCCTTTGGAGAACCACTTCTTTACTAGTAGTTTAAAGTAGTACTACTACTTTATTTAGAGGATAGGCGTAAGTGAGAGCAGGAGTGAGTGGGCTAGGCACGCCGGGCCCTGCTTCCCTCATCCCATCTGGACCCTTCTTTGCCCTTGAATCTATTTCTCCCTTTACCCAGTAGTCTATTTATTAACTAGCAAGAGGGCAAATAAGGGATCTTCTAGGATTGATTTTGCTAATTTTGTGGAGGATACTGAGCACCATTTCACCATATTCTGCACCCTTATCTGACTAACAGCCCCTCCCAGAACTGAGTTTTCTTTTCATCCAGGGTCCAGGAGGAAAAAGAAAAAACAAATCATATTGTCATGCACCAATAAAAAATAAGCTTTCCAGATGGAAATAAAATCTAATTAGGCAATGAAAGTAGAGACTGTGAAACGGTTCAGTAAGAATGAAAATATCAAAGTATGTTTCAGCTTCCTGGTTGGGAGACAGGGTGGGAAGGAGTAAAGGGAGCAAAGGGCACAGGGAGGAAGAGGTGAGTCATTGCTCTTGCAAGTCTGGAGCAAATGGTTCCTCACTCCCTAGGTCACTTGAGGAGTATGAGTCAGTAATTACCAGCCTTGGAATTTACTTCTCCAGCTAACAACAGCCCCTTTGAGTTGGAAAACACCTCATCTGCTTTCATTTTAGAATGTTAAAACTAATTTTTGTAATAAATGTTTATTTTTCACATTGAGTTTGTTTAAATTCTGAAGTTCTAGCTTTAAAGAATTGGAACTCCCAGAGTGACTTTGACATTCACTTATCTTCCCTGTAGTCTTTAAGAGATCAGGGATATCCTTCTACAGTATCTGGTGGTTAGATTTCAGTTTAACTTACCATTGGAAAAGGAAATGGCAACCCACTCCAGTATTCTTGCTTGGAAAATCCCACAGATGGAGGAGCCTGGCCCGCTATAGTCCATGGGGTTGCAAAGAGTCAGACATGACTGAGCCACTTCATTTTCACTTAGCATTAGACTGTACTTGAATGGTAATGTTTCAAATGAATATAATCTATATTAAAAGGAGACTTGGTGTTGGAGAACAGGGTGATTCTGTAGAGATTCGTGTTTTAGACATGGACCCAACCTGATTAGAGATAAAATGATTGAACATTAAGGATATGTTTGTTGTTCCTGTGTTAATAGGATTTGCAGATCGAGGTAGGGGAAAGTGGGAAATAGATTGGTCCATTTCTGCATGCTGGGGCAGGGACAGATCAGTAAAGGAGATAAATGAGGAAAGGACAACTTGCACTTTAAGTGAAGTAAGTAAGTGAAGTCGCTCAGTCATGTCCGACTCTTGGCGACCCCATGGACTGTAGCCTACTAGGCTCCTCTGTCCATGGGATTCTCCAGGCAATAGTCCTGGAGTGGATTGCCATTTCCTTCTCCAGGGGATCTTCCCAACCCAGGGCTCGAACCTGGGTCTCCCGCATCACAGACAGACGCTTTATCGTCTGAGCCACTTGCACTTTAAAAAATCTCTAATTTTGTAGCTCTTGCAATTTATTGTCCGTTCCTTGGTACTAGCTGTAAAAATCTAGTATGAAATGGAACTTTTCTAAGAAGAGGAATTTGTAATTTTTTTGGCCACACTGGAGCTTGTGGAATCTTAGTTCTCCAACCAGGGATTGAACCCTTGGCCCATGGCAGTGAAAGCCTGAGCCCTAACCACTGGACCACCAGGGAATCCCCCAGTTGCTTGTTGGATAATTACTATCATTCATAAAGTTACTGTATATTACCACTATCCCCATTTCACAGATTGGGAAAAAGAGGCACAGAAATGCTAAGGAACCTAGCCAAGTGTAGATCTAGGATTCAGGACAGCTTCAGAAGAGGCTGGGTAGCTTATGTTCTGCTCACAGTGACCCTGCATGAGAAAGGGCAGGAGGAGCTGGAGACAGAGTTTAGCTTTCTCTGGGGAGGTGTGTATGTGAGGATTAGGAGAGAGCAATGACACTTGGGGTTTTCTCTGAATTGTGACACCCCAACAGTACCTACGGTACAGATTGTGACTAGCATTTATGAAGCTCTTGGTAAAATGAAGGGCTTGTGAGTGCCACCTTCTGGAATGAGAGATAATGTCACTGCCTGTGGCCCATGTGGCAAACAAGGCACATCGTATTTGTGGGCAACAAGGAGCTAAAACAGCAGCTTCAGTAGTTGGCAAAATGAGAATACAAAAAGATCTCAACAGGCAGGAGTGATAAACTGCATCTTAGAAGTTCAATAGTAAGTGTAAGATTGTATCTTTGGACTGGCAAAACCAATTCTCCATGTATAAAGTTGGGAAAATGTAGGATGTCTAGAAGCAGAGAGATACTCCTTGCTGATAGTGCTAAAACCCTATATGAAGTTCTGTGTTAGGGTTAGGGTTAACTTTTAAGACGATTAGAGACAAAGAATATCTTCATAGAAAGTGATATGGATGGTGAAGGGACTTAAAACTGCGTTCTAGAAACTTCTGAAACCATGTAAAACCCAAAGAATCAAAGACTCAAGCAAGACAAAGTTAGATATTTGAAGATTACTGGATGGATGTCCCCAAGGGAGAAAATTAGAATCAATGGATGATGTCAAAGAAAGAAGACTGGTTATAATTAAGAATGTGCCCTTCAGAGCTTTAAGGAAGGGGTGTTGTATGGTGGAAAGAATGTGTGCATGTGACCTGCTCAGTCGTGTCTGACTGACCCCATGGACTGTAGCCCGCCAGGTTCCTTTGCCTATGGGATTTTCCAGGTGAGAATACTGGAGTGGGAAGAAAATATATACAATCCGATTTTTATATCATGGTAAGACATGCTGGAGAGGGGATGTGAAGAAGCAATCAGTTTCTCTGGTGAACACAGCAGCATAAACACTGGAAGTCCTCTAATGTGATGATGATATTCATATTACCCCATTCTGATACTGTTCTGTTGCCCACTGGTTGCCATCTCCACACATTCATCTACCTCAAGAATCAAAGGGATCAAATCTCTGCAATGTTTTTTGGACATGTCTGCCATGGTTTAATTTCAATGATAACTTTCTTCCATAAATTTTGTTTGTTTTTTTTACAAATCAGAAAGGTGAATTTGGCTCATAGAGTCTACTCGGTGAGCTCAAAGATACCTCCAGAGAATAAAATTTATAGTTTTGTGACCCCATGGACTATAGGCTCCTCTGTCCATGGGATTCTCCAGGCAAGGATGTGGTAGTGGGTTGCCATTTCCTTCTAAAGGGGATCTTCTTGACGCAGGGATCGAACTCCTTGCATTGCAGCCAGATTCTTTACCATCTGAGCCACCAGAGAAGCCCTATTTTATTCGTGAAAGTGAAAGTCACTCAGTTGTGTCCCACTCTTTGTGACCCCATGGACTATACAGACCCTGGAATTCTCCAGGCCAGAATACTGGAGTGGGTAGCCTATCCCTTCTCCAATGGATCTTCCTGATCTAGGAATCAAACCGGGATCTTCTGCATTGCAGGTAGATTCTTTACCAACTGAGCTCTCAAGAAGCTGAAGAACCTAACCTCATTTGATTTTGAACATAGACTTTAACATTGCTTTGGTCCAGGTCTGTGACATCCCTGTGGAGAAAGAAACTCAGACAACAGAGTAAGTGGGAACATCTGAGTTAGAATAAGGGCTAAATCCCTGGAGCCTGCAGGAAGGGAGTGAATGGAAAGCCAGATTTTTTCAATGTTGAATTTTAAGCCAGATTTTTCACCAACATTTTTTTTAATTAATTTATTTTTTATTGAAGAATAATTGTTTTACAGAATTTTGTTGTTTTCTGTCAAACCTCAGCATGCATCAGCCATAGGTTTACATATATCCTCTCTCACTAACATTCTCACCTCTTGATTTTTAAGTGCTAGCCAAATGAAAATAAGCAGAAGAGAGATGGGGGACAGAGGGTCCCGGGCCTTGAAGCCTGCATTTTGTTCTTGGTGTGTGGGCTGTAGAGGCAGTGGAACGGGGTACAGGGCTGAGAAGACAATGAGCAGCCTCATTCACTTCCTGGTGTGGAGTCTTTCCCAGGGGGCTGGGATCCTGGGTTTTCAGCCCTCTTCCTGTCTCTGAGCCCAGCTCACAGTTTAACTGTTGAGGTGGCCAGGAAGGAGCACATTGAAACCTTCCTTGGGGAGGCATCAAGCTATACAGGAAAGGCTGAATGCTGAGAATGAGGTCCATTTATCCTGGTCTGGGAGGAGCCTGGCAACAGCAGTGTGGCCAGAGGGATAAGCAAGGAGCAGGGACAACCCCTAAGGCTCCAGGCATCTCTCTCTCACCTTTTCCCACAAATATTTTGACAACACTCCTAAGAGACTTGTGATCTAATTCTGTTTACACACAGAACACTTGAAGTCTACCTTGTAGGGGAAGAAAAATCATTTCCCCACTACCCTCCTAGGTTCTTCAGTTGGGGACCTGTCATTAGACTGACAAAAGACAATTTGGGCGTATACAGCATAACAAAAGAATAAAGTTTTAGTGAAATGACCAGACAAAAGGAAAAAGACTTTCCAGGACTGGCAAATTGTAGGGAAGTAAGTATATGGGGGGCTTCTCTAGTGGCTCAGATGGTAAAACATATGGGAGCGGAGAAGACAATGGCAACCCACTCCAGTACTCTTGCCTGGAAAATCCCATGGGTGGAGGAGCCTGGTGGGCTGCAGTCCATGGGATTGCGAAGAGTTGGACATGACTGAGCGTCTTCACTTTCACTTTTCACTTTCATGCATTGGAGAAGGAAATGGCAACCCACTCCAGTGTTCTTGCCTGGAGAATCCCAGGGACGGGGGAGCCTGGTGGGCTGCCGTCTATGAGTTCGAACAGAGTCGGACACGACTGAAGCGACTTAGTGACAGCAAGTATGTGGGAGAAACTAATGGGACATGAATGTTAGGTTTGTTGTACAGATTTTTTTCTTGGGCCGTCTCTGGGCTAAAGGCTAGAGTTGTCTCTGGTGATTAACTTCTGTCCTTTCTGGTAAAGGTAGAGAGGCACCTTAATGAATTTATGTCCTGCTTTTAGGCAAATAGGCAAAGGGCAGAGGGCTTTTCTTGTATCCACTACTCATTCTCTTCAGCTTGAAATAATCAGTATGCCAAAGTGGCATATTTTGGGGTGGCATATTCTGCTACCCATCAATATCTATTTTTGGAGGGGAGTTGATGTTCAGTTGCTCAGTCATGTCTCACTCTTTGCAAGGCCATTGATTGCAGCATGTCAGGCCTCCCTGTCCTTCACTATCTCCTGGAGTTTGCTCAAACTTATGTCCATTAAGGCGATAATGCCATCCAACCATCTCATCCTCTGCCCTTTCTCCTCCAGCCTTCAATCTTTCCCATCATCAGGGTCTTTCCCAATGAATCAACTCTTTGCATTGATGGACAAAGTATTGGTGTGTTAGCTTCAGCATCAATCCTTCCAACGAATATTCAAGGTTGATTTTCTTTAGGATTAACTGGTTTGGTCTCCCTGTTGTCCAAGGGATTCTAAAGAGTCTTCTAGAATACCACAATTCAAAAGCATCAATTCCTCAGGGCTCAGCTTTCTTTATGGTCCAACTCTCACGTCCATACATGACTACTGGAAAAACCATAGCTTTGATTATTTGAACCTTTGTCAGCAAAGTTCATGGTTGCAGTCACCATCTGGAGTGATTTTGAAGCCCAAGAAAGTCTGTCACTGTTTCCATTTTTTCCCCATCTATTTGCCATGAACTGATGGAACTGGATACCATGATCTTAGTTTTTTTGAATGTTGAGTTTTAAGCCAGCTTTTTTACTCTCCTCTTTCACCTTCATCAAGAGGCTCTTCACTTCCTCTTCACTTTCTGCCATTAGGGTGGTGTCATCTGCATCTCCAAGAAACACAGGTTGAAATTTTTAAAGATGTCCATGCTGAAAAGGGATGTCACTGTTGGCAGAAACATCACAGATTTTTTACAAAGGTGTGAGAAAGATGACCATTCTTTAGAGTTTGAGATAAGCAGATTTAGGTGAAAAACAGTCTTATGTTTTCCCTCATGGAGCTTTTACACATTTAGGAATCATAGGAGAGCTGATGCGGCTGAAGTTGTTCCCTGCTGCTGCTGCTGCTGAGTCACTTCAGTCGTGTCCGACTCTGTGGGACCCCATAGAGGGCAGCCCACCAGGCTCCGCCATCCCTGGGATTCTCCAGGCAAGAACACTGGAGTGGGTTGCCATTTCCTTCTCCAATGCATGAAGTGAAAAATGAAAGTGAAGTCGCTCAGTCGTGTCGGACTCTTAGCGATCCCATGGACTACAGCCCACCAGGCTCCTCCGTCCATGGGATTTTCCAGGCAATAGTACTGGAGTGGGTTGCCATTGCCTTCTCCAGGAAGTTGTTCCCTAGGGAGCAGCAATCTGGTTGGAGGGCAGGACCTGAAGCTGTAGTTGCCTAGTGCTTTACATAGTGATAGTTGGCCTGGAATCCTCATTAGTGCCAAGCATTGTTCTAAAACCAATAAATGCACTACCTCATTTAATCCTCACACCTAAAAGGAAGGTACTCTATCATTCACACTTACAGATGAGGAATTGAGGCAGGAAGCAGTTAAGTCCCTTGCCCAGCGTCATACAGGGGTAAGCAGTAGAGCCAGAATGCAGACTCAGACAGACTCCAGAACCCAAATTCTAAAGACTCACTGTTCTGCCTATACCAAGGTTATAGAAATGTAATTATCTGTATGAAAAAGAGCTATTGGAAAGCTTCCCTAAACCACACCAGCACTGTCACTCTGTACACAACTCCAGAGGCTTTTTGGAAAATTCAAGAATATGAGATGCCTTGTTGGGAGGCATTGCAGGCCAGAGGTGCCACTCGTGGAATTCAATGTAAGCAATGCCAGGAGGATGCAACCTGGGGCTCTTACCTGTAGCTCCCTTTGGTGCCTGCAGAATCCAGGCCTGGATCTGAGGTCTATTTCAAGAAAGCATTTCTTATGGATGCAGGTCAAATTTCCCTATACACTGAAAATTTTTTTAGTCCTAGGCCTTGATCATGTAGAAGAGAGAAGGGAAAGGAGAAAAGAAGAAATATAAAGAAAATAGAATGAGGGGAAAGAAGTTGGCTAGTGTGGGAAGCAGGTGATGACAACCTCTAGTCTTCAATGTTAGAACAGAGCCTAAGGTCCAGGTGGTCTAAAGGTTGCCCTTTGCTACTGTCTGAATGAGTTCCACCCAAATTCATATGCTGAAATGAAAGGTGATGGTATTAGGAGGTGGAGTCTTTAGCAGAAGTTTAAGTCATGAGGGTGGGGCCTTCATTAATGGGATTGGTGCCCTTATAAAAGAAGCTCCACAACACTCCCTGGCTCCTTGCACCAGGGAGGATACCAGGAGAAGTCTGCAATTTGGAAGAGAGCCCTCATCCAACCATACTGGCATCCTAATCTCAGACTTCCAGCCTCTAAACCTGAAGAAATAAATTAGCATTGTTCATAAGCTACCCAGTCAACAGTATTTTGTTATAGTGGCCTAACTGAACCAAGGGATCCTCTAATATTTTAAAGGGTGTCAGTGGATGAAAGGACAAGACAGCAGGTCTACTTGTGAAATAAAGCTGGTAAAAGGGTTAAGCCTGTCAACTACAAATTGGCACTTGCCAAGGGCATTTGCCAGCAATTGAACACCAACAAGAAGGGCTTTTGCCTTCTAGCCATGCTATCACAGCTGCTGACCTTCAACACTCCCTGAAGGGAACTCAGGGTGGACAGTGAGTCTCTCTGTGTTCCAGGGAAAATGGTGGAGCAGGTCTTTAGATAGATATTTTCAGGAACTGATTTCATGATTCCAATCCTTGCATCTCTTCATATCTAGAAAAGCACTCAATCCCTTCATGGCAACAGCAGCTCCTCCTGACTAGCAGAAAATCCTGTAAAGAAAGCTTTTGACTGCATTAAAATCCCCCTTCTCCAAAATCTTACATATTGACCTTCCCCCACTACTTTGGAGCAGTCTTTCAGAGCTATTTGAGGTGCTGTCTCCCAGGCTGCCCCAAATAATACTTAACTTGCAACTCTTACTTTGTGCATCTTTTTAATTGGCTAGTCCCACATCTGTTAAATTTTATTTGGGGCAAAATGAGGACTGCAGCCCAGGAGACAGCAACTCAGCTCTGAGAAACTGTTACAAAGAGGAAGGTGATATATGTGATTTTGGTGAAGGGGAAATATTTGCAATCAAGCACATATTTTTTTCCCATAACGTTTGTTCTAGTATTGTGAAGCTTTTGCTAGTCATGAGGAACAGTCATCACCCTGAAGGATTTTATTTCTTTTCTAGATATGAAGAGATACAAGAATTGCGCTCATTAAATCAGCTCGTGAAATAGCTAGCTATCTGAACACCTGTCCTGCCAGTTTTTTTCCCAGAGTCTCATCTCTGCTATCCACCCTGAACTCCTTTCAGGGGGTGTTGCAAGTCAGCAGTTGCAGCAGCACATGATTTAATCCTTGTAGAGGTAGATGGCAAGCACCTATGGCAAGTGCCAATTTGTAGTTGACAGAGGTAGGGAAATGTACAAAGGCACAAATAGTCCTGAAGAAAAGGTGCAGCTTTCCTGCAGCTAGACCTGCTACCACCAGGTGGAGCTAGACCCTTCTGTCATGGTTATTCTTCCTAACGTGATGCGATGTTAAAGGCATGATTTCCTGGACATAGAGTTAAGTATGAGGAATTAAAAATAGTTAACTTCCCTTATCAGATTGGCAAAATTTTAAAATCCTGTACAG
>NW_011494395.1:110575-114733 GCF_000754665.1 Bison bison bison | reverse complement strand
CTGTAATTTCTCTTAGAAAGGTTGACTTCTACTTAGTTTTCAGAGCATTTCCTATGTTTGTTGTTTTTATTTATTTATCTTTGCTCCTTTTAAAAAGTAATCAACTCAAGATAATCCTTATGTCAACGTAGGGGAGCAGAATTTGCCACTGTAAAATATGTCTTTGGCATGCCGTGCTGTGCTTAGTCGCTCAGTTGTGTCCGACTCTTTGCGACCCCATGGACTGTAGCCCACCAGGCTCCTCTGTCCATGGGGATTCTCCAGGCAAGAAGGCTGGAGTGAGTAGCCTGTCTCTTCTCCAGGGGATCTTCCAGACCCAGGAATCGAACTGGGGTCTTCTACATTGCAGGCAGACTCTTTACCAGCTGAGCTACCAGGGAAGCCCCTCTCATTGGCATATTCATTGTTTTAAGCTGGTTATTCTCTGAGAAACAGCAGACATGGTGAAGTGAAAGTGAAAGTTGCTCAGTCGGGTTCGACTCTTTGTAACTCCGTGGACTGTACAGTCCATGGAATTCTTCAGGCCAGAATACTCGAGTGGGTAGCCTTTCCCTTCTCCAGGAAATCGTCCCAACCCAGGGATCAAATCCAAGTCTCCCGTATTGCAGGCAGATTCTTTACCAGAGGAAAAAAAGCCCAAGAATACTGGAGTGGGTAGCCTATCCCTTCTCCAGCCGGGGCTCTATAAACCAAGTAGGAGTTGCCCTTTTGTAAGAAATGATTACATTTGTGAGGGAAATCTCCGTCTGTAATGGTATGCTTTCTCTATTCCTGTAAGAGGAAGATGACCAAATCTCTGGAAACTTATCAGCAGAGAAGGCAATGACCTAAATCTGCATCACAATTACCCTTCTTTACTGTGCTTTTCCTGGTAACTTCGCATAATGCACTGCCCCCATTCTCAACATTCTCTTTTGTCTTTAGCTGAGGATGATATTTAAGGTGAAGAGTTTGGCCATTTTGTTGAGTTACTCAGTTTCCTGGGTCTCTCCCCTGGATGCTGCTACTGCTGCTAAGTCGCTTCAGTCGTGTCCGACTCTGTGCGACCCCATAGACGGAAGCTCACTAGGCTTCCCCGTCCCTGGGATTCTCTAGGCAAGAACACTGGAGTGGGTTGCCATTTCCTTCTCCAATGCGTGAAAGTGAAAAGTCAAAGTGAAGTCGCTCAGTCGTGTCCGACTCTTAGCGACCCCATGGACTGCAGCCTACCAGGCTCCACCGTCCACGGGATTTTCCAGGCAAGAGTACTGGAGTGGGGTGCCATCCCCTGGATACATGTTATTAATTAAATTTTGCTTTTCTTTTGTTAATCTGGTTCATGTCCATTTATTTCTTAAACTAGCCAGAAAAAGCTAAAAGGGGAGAGGAAAATTTCTTCCTCCTCAATACCAAAAGGGCATATGTTGGGGTGGCATATTCTGTTTCCCTTCACTTGATAATACACTTGATCATCAAGGCTGGGGGAAGCAAACACATATTTTGCTGATGTGAATATAAAAGGGGGGCAATTTGTTGTCGACTACAAATTGGCACTTGCCAAGGACATTTGCCAGTGACTGAACAACAACAGCCACAAGGAGGGCATTTGCCATCTGCTTCTGTGAAGATAGAATCCTGTGCTGCTGCCGCTGTTGACCTTCAACACTCCCTGAGGGAGTTCAGGGTGGAGAATAAGAGGCACTTTGCGCTCCAGGGAAACTGGTGGAACAGGTCTTTAGATAGACGTTTTCAGGAAATGATTTCATGATCTCAGTCCTTGCATCTCATTTCTAGAAAAGCACTAAATCCCTTCATGATGACATCAGCTCCTTGTGACTAGTAGAAAACTTTTTGTAAGATAAGTGCTTGATTGCTTTGAACGCCCCCTTCCCCTAAATCATATATATATTGACTTTCCTTCACTATCTCTTTGGAGCCGGTTCTCAGCTATCCGAAGTGCTGTCTCCTGAGTTGCAGTCCTTATTTTATCCCAAATCAAAATCAACTTGTAACTCTCATGTTGTGCGTGTTTTTTTAGTTGACATTGTCAGTATCATAATAAAACTATATATACATTTAAAATATGACCTGGCCAACATGTTACCAAACAAAACTTGTCTGCTCACCTGCCATGCAGTGAAGCCAGTCTACTGATAACACAGTGTGGAGAAGGAAAGGACAGCATTTATTGATGTTTCAGGAATCTTTTTTGGGGGGCCATATCAAGTGGCTTGCAGGATTCTAATTCCCCAACCAAGGAATCTAACCTGTGCCCTGTGCAGTGGAAGTGCAGAGCCCTAACCGCTGAACGGCTAGAAAATTCCTGACATTTCAGGAATCTTAATCATCAGCCTTCCGGTTCCAACCAGTCTGGGGTCTATGGACTTGTGGTCAGCATGAAGTCATAGCTCTCCACCTGGGTAGGGGTCTTAGTTTCTGCAAAACAACTCAAATATATGCATCAGATTATTTATTACCTGTGTTCCACGAGGAGAAACTAGAACTCTGTTTTATGGCTGAAATACTGTTAAGCCATCATTACTTTCCTTGCTTGACTGCTTTTCCTGTTTTTGTGCATGCCCTCAGTTCCCTAATTAGTAACTGCTTGAGTCTGCTCTTTGGAACTCAGAGAAGGCTTAGGAGACTAAAACTGTTTTCTCCAAATAAGAAGCACGGGACATGGAGCAGCTTTTGTACCAGGGAAGTCCTTGCAGGTTCCTGCTCATTTTTAATCCCCCTCCCCTTTTCTTTGATAGTTCTCAATTCTGACAGAACAAAGATGGGACAAGAAAGTGAAGGTGACAGGGGTGACAGTTTGACCCCTGGTAGAGGAAGTAAGATCATGCTTGCTGCTCATCACAACCAAAAAGTCTGGGGAAAAAAGGTTCAATAAGCTATGGTATATTCACACAATGAAACGCTATGCAAATGTTAACTGAAAAACACACAATGTAGAAGTTGTGAGTTGGGCTTTCCTGGTGGTACAGTAGCTGGGAATCTGCCTGCCGATTGCAGGGGACACGGGTTGGATCCCTGCTCCAGGAAGGTTCCACATGCTTTGGGGCAGCTAAGTCCCTGCGCCACAATTGCTGGAGCCCACGTGCTCTAGAACCCTCGAGCCCGAGTGCTGCAACTACACAAACCTGTGTGCCCAGAGTCTGGGCTCTGCAACTAGAGAAACCACTGCACACCGCAACGAAGAGAAAGCTCGCATGGAGCAATGAAGACCTGGTGCAGAAAATAAATGCATACATAAATAAGTAATTAAAAAAAGAAATTGGGAGTTAAGTTTTATTTGGGAACCTTTCATAGCACAAGAGAACATCTCAGAGAGCGCTGAAGAACTTCTCTAAAGAGGTAGGGGAGGAGCTGGGATACATTTGAACTTTTTCTTTTTCTAGGAAGAACATGTAGTCAAACATCAAAATATTACTGCTAATCGCAAAGAACAGACATCTCAAGTTAAAGGTTTTAGTGCTTTTGTGTTGATGAGAAGATGCAAGAATCTGGAGTCCTTTGAAAATTTTCCTTTGATATGGGTCCTAGCTATCTAGTGCCAAAGTGCAGACCGTTTCCTGCTTTTTTTCCACCCTTAATATCTGAACATCCTTTCAGTGGAAGATGGCAGTGGCTAATGGCTTGATCCTTGTGGAACTGGAATGGCAGGCAACATTTTTTTCTTTACACAATCATTAAAAAAAGAGAAAGATTTCTATAAATCAGTTTGAGTACATAGTTTTATATATTTAACATATATGATATATCTAAAATATCTATACATTTTAATAAAATTCTTCAAAGACTGAATTTTTAAAAATTTGAAAGTTGTTATTTTTTTACTTTGGCCACACTAGGTCTTTGCTGTGGTGTGTAGGCTCTCCAGTTGGGGTTCACAGGCCCAGTTGCCCCATGACTTGTGGATTCTTAGTTCCCTGCCCAAAGACTGAATCCATGTCCCCTGCATTGGATGGAGAAGGCGATGGCACCGCACTCCAGTACTCTTGCCTGGAAAATCCCATGAACGGAGGAGCCTGGAAGGCTGCAGTCCATGGGGTCGCTAAGAGTCGGACACGACTGAGTGACTTCCCTTTCACTTTTCACTTTCATGCATTGGAGAAGGAAATGGCAACCCACTCCAGTGTTCTTGCCTGGAGAATCCCAGGGACGGGGGAGCCTGTT
>NW_011494395.1:109975-110475 GCF_000754665.1 Bison bison bison | reverse complement strand
TGAAAGAGAAAGATGGTGGAGTGTGGCTCTGAGCATACCACTTTCTATTGTTTTGAATTTTGAAATTACAATTATGTTTTGCATATTTAAAAAAAGTCAACAAGAAAAAAGCTTGAATTTCATGGGAGAACTTGCCGAAGAGACTGCCATAACACTACAAAGGAATTGGGAGTTGATTATGCTTGAGCTATGACAGTATTGAAAGTGCTAAACAGACACATAGAAAAGACAGCATGTCAGGGTTGGAGAAGATGCTTACATGGCCTGTCGAATGTGCTGGGTGAGAAGCAAACTTAAAAACCACTAGGTGCTTGATTCCATGATGTCTGGCTCTAGGTGAGTGATCGTGGTTATCTGGGTCATGAAGGTCTTTTTTGTACAGTTCTTCTGTGTATTCTTGCCACCCCTTCTTAATATCTTCTGCTTCTGTTAGGTCCATACCATTTCTGTCCTTTATCGAGCCCATCTATGCATGAAATGTTCCCTTGGTATCTCTAATT
>NW_011494395.1:109524-109875 GCF_000754665.1 Bison bison bison | reverse complement strand
GCATTGGAGAAGGAAATGGCAACCCACTCCAGTGTTCTTGCCTGGAGAATCCCAGGGACGGGGGAGCCTGTTGGGCTGCCCTCTGTGGGGTCGCACAGAGTCGGACACGACTGAAGCGACTTAGCAGCAGCAGCAGCCCCTGCATTGGAAGGTGCATTCTTAACCCCTGAACCACCAGGGAAGTCCCCGGGATATGTTTTTTAAATGAAGAAAAAGCAAGGCTTCCTATTTGGTAAAAAGTGATGAGAAATAAGACAGCATATTATATTTATTTTTGCAGAAACCAACACAGAAAGAAAAATAGTTAATGAAATTGTTTATCATTAAAACAATTGGTGGATAAGATAAAGG
>NW_011494395.1:108797-109424 GCF_000754665.1 Bison bison bison | reverse complement strand
TCCTTTATCGAGCCCATCTATGCATGACATGTTCCCTTGGTATCTCTAATTTTCTTGAAGAGATCTCTAGTCTTTCCCATTCTATTGTTTTCCTCTATTTCTTTGCATTGATCACTGAGGAAGGCTTTCTTACCTCTTCTTGCTATTCTTTGGAACTCTGCATTCAGATGGGTATATCTTTCCTTTTCTCCTTTCCCTTTTGCTTCTCTTCTTTTCTCAGCTTTTGTAAGGCCTTCTCAGTCAACCATTTTGCCTTTTTGCATTTCTTTTTCTTGGGGATGGTCTTGATCACCGCTTCCTATACAATGTCATGAACCTCCATCCATAGTTCTTCAGGCACTCTGTCTATCAGATCTAATCCCTTGAATCTGTTTGTCACTTCTACTGTATAATCATAAGGGATTTGATTTAGGTCACACCTGAATGGTCTAGTGGTTTTCCCTACTTTCTTCAATTTAAGTCTGAATTTTGCAATAACAAGCTCATGATCTGAGCCACAGTCAGCTCCCAGCCTTGTTTTTGCTGACTGTAAAGAGCTTCTCCATCTTTGGTTGCAAAGAATATAATCAATCTGATTTCAGTATTGGCCATCTGCTGATGTCCATGTGTAGAGTCTTCTCTTGTGTT
>NW_011494395.1:96614-108697 GCF_000754665.1 Bison bison bison | reverse complement strand
GCCAAATTTGTCTGTTACTCCAGGTGTTTCTTGACTTCCTACTTTTGCATTCCAGTCCCCTATAATGAAAAGGACATCTTTTTTGGGTGTTAGTTCTAGAAGGTCTTGTAGGTCTTCATAGAACCATTCAACTTCAGCTTCTTCAGGTGGGCCTTAGGAAGCATCACTATGAACAAAGCTAGTGGATGTGGTGGAATTCCAGTCGAGGTATTTCAAATCCTGAAAGATGATTCTGTGAAACTGCTGCACTCAGTATGCCAGCTAATTTGGAAAACTCAGCAGTGGCCACAGGCCTGGAAAGGGTCAGTTTTCATCCCAATCGCAAAGAAGGGCAATGCCAAAGAATGTTCAAACTACCACATAACTGCACTCATCTCACACGCTAGTAAAGTAATGCTCAAAATTCTCCAAGTCAGGCTTCAACAATACGTGAACTGAGAAATTCCAGATGTTCAAGCTGGATTTAGAAAAGGCAGAGGAACCAGAGATCAAATTGCCAACATCTGCTGGATCATGGAAAAAGCAAGAGAGTTCCAGAAAATCATCTACTTCTGCTTTATCAACTATGCCAAAGCCTTTGACTGTGTGGATCAACAAACTGTGGAAGATTCTTCAAGAGACCGGAATACCAGACCACCTTACCTGCCTCTTGAGAAATCTGTATGCAGGTCAGGAAGCAACAATTAGAACCAGACGTGGAACAACAGACTGGTTCCAAATCAGGAAAGGAGTACATCAAGTGTATATTGCCACCCTGCTTATTTAACTTATATGCAGAGTACATCATGAGAAATGCCGGGCTGGATGAAGCACAAGCTGAAATCAAGATTACTGGGAGAAATATCAATTATCTCAGATATGCAGATGACACCACCCTTATGACAGCAAAGAAGAACTAAAGAGCCTCTTGATGAAAGTAAAAGAGGAGAGTGAAAAAGTTGGCTTAAAACTCAACATTCAGAAAACTGAGATCATGGCATCTGGTCCCATCATCTCATGGCAAATAAATGGGGAAACAAAGGAAACAGTGAGAGACTTTAATTTTTTGGGCTCCAAAATCACCACAGATGATGACTGCAGCCATGAAATTAAAAGACGCTCTCTTCTTGGAAGAAAAGTTATGACCAACTTAGACAGCGTATTAAAAAGCAGAGACATTACTTTGCCAACAAAGGTCCATCTAATCAAAGCTATGGTCTTTCCAGTAGTCATGTATGGATGTGAGAGTTGGACTATAAGGAAAGCTGAGCACTGAAGAATTGATGCTTTTGAACTGTGGTGTTGAAGACTCTTGAGAGTCCCTTGGACTGCAAGGAGATCCAACCAGTCCATCCTAAAGGAAATCAGTCCTGAATATTCATTGGAAGGACTGATCCTGAAGCTGAAACTCCAATACTTTGGCCACCTGATGTGAAGAACTGACTCATTGGAAAAGACCCTGATGCTGGGAAAGATTGAAGGCATGAGGAGAAGGGGACGACAGAGGATGAGATGGTTGGATGGCATCACTGACTTGATGGACATGAGTTTGAGTAAGGTCTGAGGGTTGGTGATGGACAGGGAAGCCTGATGTGCTGCAGTCCATGGGGTTGCAAAGAGTTGGACGTGACTGAGTGACTGAACTGAACTGAGGTGATTGACTAAAAGAAAAAGCCTTACCAAGACTGTGCTCCAGAATCATATCCCTGCCTCTCCTGCCAATGGAGACCAATTACTCTTGTCTAAGTTTCAGGAGGAAGCTTCAAAGAGTAAAAAGCAAAGACTGTTTTGAGCCAACTAGGCCCAAAATGGCAGAAGATTTGACTTCATAGATCTTGAGCTTCATCATATGCTCACTGTAATACATTAGTCTTTGCTAAAAGACACACCCACCAGTGCCATGATAGTTGACAGTTTGCAATGACAACAACTGAGCAAGACCAGACAAGAACAAAAAGGAGAGCTGCATCAATTCCCGTTCCAAACCACACTCCTGTTCTTGGATGAGTCGTGAATATTTCTCTCACTTTTTCCAATTGCCTCCCTTTTAGCTAGACCCTCTCTTAAATATGAGGTCTCTGCTCTAACAGGGTTGAGAAGTTTATTTATGAGCTAAGTTCCTGCTTTTCCATTCTTTGGCCATTGAATACAGACTGTGCAGTTCCGGTCTCAGCATGGGTTTTTGTTCCCTTATTGGCTTAGAGAATCCAAGCAGGAGCAAGGACCTCTCTGGCTGAGACAATAGGTTTTGGCAAGGGGTCTCAATTTGGTAATATCTGAACACAGAAAACTAGAAAGTAAGGAATATCAACCGAAAAAACAGTACAATATCATAATAAATTTGCTGTGCTTTATTCAAGGGAAACTGATTCATGGATAGGGGGAGTACAGTGCTTCACACTAGGCTCTGGCCAAGGAGAGAGTCTTTGTCACCTGGCACTTCCGGGCAGTGCTGTCTCAATCTTCTAGAACAAGTATGTGGTGGGTGGACAGTGATAGTGACTCATGGTCCCAATTCATAACTTGCATCAGCAACCAGCCAAAATCAAACACTGTTCTAGATACCTTGGGGGAAATTTCCACAAATTGTCAGTCACCTTGATGCAGGGTGACAGGCTTAGGGGGAGGCTCAAGGAAACAACACTCTTACGAGGAAACAAACAGCATGTTTGTTACAAACAACACCTTAATGCTGCCTGAATCCCTGCTGCTAATTAAGGAGAAATTGTGAAAGACTTTGAAATGGACAAACACAGAGCCTCCCTTCAGTGGAGTACCAAGATTTGTCTAAACCAGAGGACCCTCCTTGGGATTTTCTGGTTCTATAGGGGTTTGCACCCTTTATCATCTTTGACTATTTTGCAACTATGGAGGGAAAAGTTGGGCTTCCCTGGTGACTGAGATGGTAAAGAATATCCACCTGCAATGTGGGAGACCTGGGTTTGATCCCTGGGTTGGGAAGATCTCCTGGAGGAGGGCATGGCAACCCACTCCAGTATTCTTGCCTGGAGAATCCCCATGCAGAGGAGCCTGACAGGCTACAGTCTATGCGGTCACAAAGAGTCAGACACAACTGAGTGACTAAGCACACCGGGAAAAGTTAATTCATGGAAGCCTGATGGTGATGCAAATAATCCCTGTTCAGAGAAATGCAAATGGATTTTGTTTGGTAGGGACTGATTTCCACTCTAGAAAGTAAGCAGATGATTCCAGAAATTGCATTTTTTGCTTCACAGAATTAATTAATGAGCTAATTAATTGTTAACATGTGTTCATTTTGAATTTCCTATGGGAGCTATGACTTTACCTTAATAAAATTTCAACCGCTTAATGGGAGCTGGCAGTTTATGGTAGTGGATATAAGTTTGGTGGGACTGAAGTTTATGCAATCTGGAGGTCTCTTTAAGAAAATAATACATTGGAAGAAGACCTGAAGCTCAGATTTCTTTATTTCTTTAACATTACAGTGAATATACCTCTAACCGTTGTTAAAAGATAATTTTTGCAAGGAGGTAAAACCATGAATCTCATACAGATATAATAATGCTGTTAGGTAAAAGATTTATTTTACTCATATGGTAGAATTAGGCAAATATTATAACCAATTCAAACGAGAATAGAAAAAACACAAATGCTGAAATAAACTGCAAGTGGAGACTAAGTTGATTTTTTGGGAGAGGAAGGAAAATTATAAAATTCACATAAATTACAGAATTTACACTTCTACTTGTTAGGTAGCTAGTCAGACATGAGTGGGTCCCACCTCATTCTAGAAGGGTCATATTTCTCTCCCCTATGTGGACCCTGGTAATCAGAGCACACTCAGAGATCCTTGCTCTAAGTTTCAAACAAGATAAAACTCCAGCACAGGTTGGCATAGGGGCACCAAGACCTAAAAGGTGACTCACAGTGACCTTGGGTTCATTATGCCATATTTGCAATAAATTAGGATTTTGGTTCCCCCTTTCCATGGGTTTCACTCAGGGGCTCATGGGTAAGTGCCTGTGCACTAGGACAAAAGTTATATAACCTAAGGCTGTCAATCAGCTTGTCAGGCAAATTGAAACAGGAGGAAGGGGGACAGGGCACAACCTTTGCAAGAATGGCATAACCTGAGGACACAACACAAACTGATTAGAATCAATGGGTCCAAGATGGCAGACACGTCAGCTTGACCTTGATGCTCAGTATACACTCATTATAACACATCAGCACGCTAAATGACACACTCAGAGGCACCATGACAGTTCCAAGACCCACCATCAAAGATCAAAAAGTGGGTGGTGGCCCAGTTCCTGGAAATCTCCACCCCTTCCCCAAAATAGTTGAAAAAACCCTCCCATTCATTAGCCTATACAATTACTGAGTTCATAAAAGCTAAGAGTGAAAGTCGCTCAGTTGTGTCCGACTCTTTGCAACCCCATGCACTATACAGTCCATAGAATTCTCCAGGCCAGAATACTGGAGTGGGTAGCCTTTGCCTTCTCCAGGGAATCTTCCCAACCCAGGGATCGAACCCAGGTCTCCCACATTGCAGGCGGATTCTTTACCAGCTGAGCCAAGCCATAAAAGTTAACTACACGACATTTTGAGGCTGCACTCACCCTCTAGAACAGCCCACACTCTTGTCTGTGGAGTATGTTTCTCCCTAAATAAATCTACTTCTTACCTATCACTTTGTCTCTCAGTAAATTCTTTCTGTGATGAGACATCAAGAACCTGAGCCTCGTTAGGTCCTGAAACTAGGTGTGTGACCTCAGTTGAAAGACCATGGGTTTTGGCTGTGTTCAAATACCAATCTGGGTATTGGCTGAGTCCAGCACATGGGTTCAAGTCCCAGTCTGAGGTGAATGGTTTCAGTTAGTGACTACAAAGGGACAGTGATAAGGCAGAAAGGTTTAAAATTAGGTCTTGGTCCTTAAGAGGCATATGGGATTCCACAAGCCCACAGAGGGACGAAGCTCTGCTGATGTCATTGGTGGGGTCAAGTCTGTACGCTTATGTGCATCCAACAGTGGGTCCAGGACAGAATTGTTAATCTCTGTAGTCTTTGACTGAGGTTTTTCTCCTACATGCTTGCATTCTTGTTCATTCCCTCTTTCTTTCTTTCTTCTGATAACCCTAGAAGACTTATGTGACCACCAAATTGTACTTTTTATTGCTTTTACTATACCTCTCTCTGACTCTTACAGGTGCTGATCTTTATTCCCAATTTATAGCTAGACCAACTCCAGCTCATCAGTACCACTGGGATGTCTGCTGTGTTACTTCTCTGCAACAACTTTTTGGGCACTTACACAGTGGTCATGTATGGATGTGAGAGTTGGACTGTGAAGAAAGCTGAGCGCCAAAGAATTGATGCTTTTGAACTGTGGTGTTGGAGAAGACTCTTGAGAGTCCCTTGGACTGCAAGGAGATCCAACCAGTTCATTCTGAAGGAGATCAGCCCTGGGATTTCTTTGGAAGCAATGATGCTAAAGCTGAAACTTCAGTACTTTGGCCACCTCATGCGATGAGTTGACTCATTGGGAAAGACTCTGATGCTGGGAGGGAATAGGGGCAGGAGGAGAAGGGGACGACAGAGGAGGAGATGGCTGGATGGCGTCACTGACTCCATCGACGTGAGTCTGAGTGAACTCCAGGAGTTGGTGATGGACAGGGAGGCCTGACGTGCTGTGATTCATGGGGTCGCAGAGTTGGACACAACTGAGCGACTGAACTGAACTGAACACCTGGTTGGGAGACTATTTCGGAAAAGATAGCATCTAATATCATAAGTGCAAATCTTGACCAAATTGCACAGTGGATATTGACTTAAGACTGAAATCTTGGATAGAATGGGAGTTAGAGACATCATCTCAGGTTTGGGTCTGAAATGGGTCAAGTTGCATCAGTCTCAACCAATACCCCTCTGGGCCATATCCTCAGGGATTGGGAAAGATTGAGACTACAGAGATTAAAAAGAAAAAAAAAATTATTAGGTTATGTAATCATGTTTGGCCATGATACAAATTAGGAAGCCAAGGAAAGTGGCTACTAAAGGAGGAAGCCCCCTCCCCCCCCAAAAAAGTGGCCACATATGGTTCCCTTAGTTATGATACTATATTGCAGTTAGATTTATATTGTAGAGAGAAATTTGAATGGAGTGAGCTTCCGCACTTCAAATTTTCATGGCCTTGTATTTAAATTTAAATGAGACCCCAAAGGGATTTAAGGTGTATGTAGCTCAGAGGGATACCCACAGGCAGGAGCCCCTTCTCTGGCTATTGCCTGAGGGGAAACACAGCTAGGGATGAAGAAAAAGGCCCCACCCATATTCAGGAACCTCTTTGTACCCTGGGTTACCCAAGGGGCCCTCCTTAGCCCATCTAGCCCTCGCAGTTGGTGTAAGTTACCAACAAACTGCCCTTACGGTTTTGCCTGTATGAAAATCAAAGGACAATAACAGTCCATGTACCTTTTTCAATGCCTGATCTAAGTATGGCGGAGGACAAGTTGGGAAGTTTTTCTGAGGATCCTGCTTTTTTACAAAGGGATTTACCCAACTAGTGAGATCTTTTAATCTCATCTGAGGGGACTTATAGATCTTATTGATTACTATCCCACTGCTGCACCCCTGATGAAAAGCAGTGTATAAGACTGGCGACCAGAGCCCATATGGACTAACTGGCAGCCCAAGCCCAACAGGACTATGCCGTGCTCTGAGTGGGGAATGATGTCCTTGAGGCAAACCTGCAGTGGAATTACCAGCTTAATTCAATTGATAGAGACAGATGAGACCTTATGATTAACTGTTTAATAGAGGGTATGAAGAAACTTACAGTAAAATCTGTTAATTATGATAAGGTGAAAGAGGTTGAACAGGAACAGGATGAAAATCCTATAGTGTTCTAAAAGAGATTAGTGGAGGCTTTTAGGAAATATACAGAGATCCCTTCTGCCCTGAGGGACAGCTCAGTCTGCCCCAGGTATCAGGCACAAAATTCAGAAAGCAACTGCTGGTCCTCAGATTCCAATGAGCAATTTGCTCCAATTGACTTATTTGGTTTTCAATAATAGGGATATGGCCAAAAAGGCTGAATGTACCCTGAGAAATATGCAAAAGGCCCAAATGATTGCAATGGCTTTGTCTGCTTAGAGACCGCTAACTGAGAGTCTGGTTTTTCTGGGCCAATCTGACTCTGGCAGACCACAAGGTCCGTGGGTATCCATACAACCTCAGTGTACCTTGTGTGGACAAAAGGGGCACTGGGGGAAGGATTACAGTTGATGTGGCCTTTGCAAATAGCCAGGGCATTGGCATAAGGAATGCTCCAGATGCCAGAGAGCAATGGGGGTCCCTCAGCCACTGATGGTTTTGCAATCAGAAGACCTATGAAGCCTGAGGCTGAAAGTGACTCTACCCAGAGATACCATCTATATAACTAATGCTGAGCCTTGGGTGGTCATTTGATGCAGTGGGCCACTTGATAGAATTTCTTATAGACACTGATGCAAACTTCTCCGTCGAAACCCAAAGAATTGGAGACCTTAGCAATCATGAGGGATATGTAATGGGGTTGTCAGGGAAGAAACAGGGGCACAGTTTCTTGGAGACCCTTTCGTGCAACATCAATGGTCAGCTGTTTTTACACTCCTTTCTGTTTGTGCCTGGTTGTCTTATCCCTTTAACAGGGAGTGATTTATTAACTAAAGTTAGGGGTTTCTCTGTTTCTTGAGGGACAAAGGAACCACGCTTATTGCCAAATGGTTCTAACAGAAAGTAGGAAGGAACAGATTGAAGCTGAGATAGAAGCCTTTATAGACTCTGGTGTGTAGAATATAGAGGGTCCAGGCTTGGCCAAAGATATCCAAACAGTGGTTATTAAGTAAATACCTGGGTGGGAATTTCTCTGCAAAAAGCAGAACCCTCTAAAATCAGAGGCACAGAGAGGAATCTCTCCCTCAGTGAAAAAATACCTTTTGCATGGTTTATTGGTACCTCAGTCTCTGCACAATATGCTGATATTACCCATTCTTACACCCACTGGAGGATATCGATTTACATAAGATCTAAAGGCTATTAATGAAGCAGGGAAACCATCTAGCCTATTGTGCCTAAGCCTTATACTATTCTGACTCAGATCCCAGAGGAAGCCAAGTGGCTTACTGTATCAGACTCAAAGGATACCTTTTTCTACATTCCATGGGCCAAAGAATCTCAGTTTCTTATGCCCTCAAGTGGACAGATTCAGATACAAAAGAAACTGGACAATATACTTAGACTTGACTTTCCCAAGGATTTAGGGATAGCCCACATATTTTGGGGACTGCCTTGGCATAAGAACTGGGAATTCTTGTCCCATGACTGAGGATTAAAGGGAACAAATGGAGTTATTCCGCAATATGTAGATGATATTTTAATAGGAAGTTTTCCCTAAGAAGGCATCAGATGAGAATACTGTTAAGATCCTAACTCATTTATGAAAAAAGGGTAATAGGGTGTCCAAAGTTAAGGTGCAAATTTCTAAACAAGTTTTGTTATCCAGGATGCATGCTTACCCCAGGGAAGAGGTCTATATCTGCTGATAGAATAGTGTTAATTCAAAGATTAAAGTCTCCAAAAACAGTAAAACAGTTTAGGACCTTCTTGGGAGTAATTGAATATTGCTGGGTTGGATTCCTGGTTATGGGCTAGATGCAAAACCATTATATGAGCTCCTAAAACAAAGTGTAGAAACTGGGCCATTAAATTGGGGGGATACAGAACAGGTCTCCCAAATTCTAAAAAGAAAATTATTAGACCCCCTTGCTCTGAGGTCACCTAATTTAGAAAAAACATTTTTTCTCTTTGGTACTGAAGGAGGAGGTATGGCCCTTGGTGTGTTAACTCAATGTTTAGGACCTACATACCAGCCTGTTGCACATCTATTTAAGAATTTGGACCTCTAATGGGGAAAGCTATCCTACAAAATAGAATGGCCTTGGACATTATCACAGCTTCATGGCGGGGTGGGGGAGCGGGGCAGGTAATCTGTGCTATCATTAAGACAGAATATTATGTTTTTATTCCAGATAATTCTGTTGGTGTATCTCAATTACTGAGTCACATGCACAAACAGATAGAAGCTCTAAATGACCCTCTCCTAGGTTTGGAAAGTATTTTGGGAAAATGGTTTGGGTCTAAGATGATGGCTGAAATTTTGGACAGGCTTCTGTGTGTCCAAATGTGTGTTCATGTGTGTCTATAAGTGTTATAGATGATGGTATTGCCAAAAATTACTTCATAAAAAAGCCATATTTAACTGACTTAAAGGAAATTAAGCACTTACATGATACTCAGAAATACAAAATAATCTGGCCAGAATGAATTTCAGGTTCATGTTAGCTGGAAAATATTCAGAAGGAAACTAATATCTGGTATTGAAGGTGGCTTAAGCTTGTTGGTTTGATTAATATAGACATTCTAAAGATTATATAAAGTTTCTAAAATTGGAATATGTCCTGGTATAATGTGATAGTTCTAGTTATCTTAAAATATTGTGTGTCACAATGTTGCAGGGAGGGGGACCCCTTTCAGGGCCCGAAACTGGGCTTTTGTCTAACACTCGGAAGTGAGAGCCTTATCAGGATCTCCTGTTATAAAACAACTCAGGCAAATGGTTACTATGGTGCCTGGCCAGGGTGGGCGGTTTCAATCAGTGTGCTTCCCCTAACAACAGCAGCAATGAGGATTGCTTATCAGTTATACTGTAATCAGACGTTTAACTCTGTGTTTTAAGTCTTTTGTCATTTATAGATATTCTTATACTCTGGTGCTTAGAAAAAGTGCTTCATTATCAAGGAGATTCATAAAGAAAGCTGTGAAGCATTTACAACAGTTCCCTATCAAGATGATGGTTATGGGGAGTGTTCCAGCTCATACTGACTTAAAACAACAAGCTGTCTTGTCCCTGAGGCTGTGAGATCAGGCATCCAGAGATATTTACTACCTGACAGGCAGGGTCAATGCCCCTACTCAGCCTCGAAGCAGTTACAGAAGATGGACCACTGCCTTTTTCCTTCCCATAAGAATATGGGACAAAAATCTGAGCAAGAAATGATGCAAGGAGGGAGGGACACAGGTACTACATTTGAAAGAATGGCTTCACCTGAAGACACAACATAAATGGATAAATCTTCCCGACCCAGGGATCAAACCCCTGTCTCCTACATCTCCTGCATTGGGAGACACATTCTTTACTATTGAACCACCTGGGAAGCCTTCATTATAACATGTCAGCAAGCTAAATGACACACCCAGAGGAACCATGATAGTTCCAAGGTCAACTATCACAGACCAAAGAGTGGGTGGTGACCCAATTCCTGGAGATTGCACCCTGTCCCCAAAATAGTTGAAATAATCCTCCCACTCATTAGCCTGTGGGATTTTTGTTGCTGTTCAGTCACTAAGCTGTGTCTGACTCCTTGTTACCCCATGGACTGTAGCACACAGGTTCCTCTGTCCTCCACCATCTCCCAGAGTTTGCCCAGATTCATGTCCAATGAGATGGTGGTGCTATCTAACCATCTCATTCTCTGCCTCCCCCTTCTCCTTTTGCCGTCAATCTTTCCCAACATTAAGGTCTTTTCCAATGAGTTGGCTCTTCACATTGAAACCATTCACCTCAGATTGAGACTTGAATCCACGTGTCAGGACTTGAACCCAGGCAAAAACCTGCTTGGGACTTGAACCTATGTGGTTGGGCCTCAAACCTGGCTCAAATCCATAATCTTCCAACTGAGATCACACACCTGGTTTTAGGACCTAGTGTGACTCAGGTTCTTGATGTCTCATTGCAGAAAGAATTGAGTGAGAAACAAAGTGATAGGTAAGAAGTGTTTTGTTTCTATCTTTTTTTTTTTTAAGAGAGAAACACACTCTACAGAGTGTGGGCCATCTCAGAAGGCAAGGGCAGCCTTGGGAGATACACACTCCATAGACAAGTGTGTGAGCCATCACAGAAGGTGAGTGCAGCCTCAAAATGTGTGGTTAGCTTTTATAGGCTGGGTAATTTCATTCATTGAAAGGACTCTTGCTGAAGCTAAAGCTCCGACACTTTGGCCACATGATGCTGAAACAGGAGAGAAGAGGGCGGGACACAATCTTAGAAAGAATGACATAGCCTGAGGATACAACATAAACTGGTTAGAATCAAATGGGTCCAAGATGGCAGAGAAGTCAACTTCAACTAGACCTTGATCCTCAGTGTATGTTCATTGTAACACATCAACAAGCTAAATGACACATCCAGAGGCACCATGACAGTTCCAAGGTCCACCATCAAAGACCAGACAGTGGGTGGTGGCCCAGTTCCTAAAAATCTCCACCCCTTTTCCAAAATGGTTGAAATAATCATTCCACTCATTAGCCTATGAAATTACCCAGCCCATAAATTTAACCACTCCACATTTTGAGGCCACATTCACTCTCTGGGACAGCCCACATTCTTGTCTGTGGAGCATGTTTCTAAGTAAATTAACTTCTTACCTATCACTTTGTCTCTCACTGAATTCTTCCTGCAATGAGACATCAAGAACAAGAGCTTCTTTAGGTCCTGAAACCAGGTTTGTGGTCTCATTTGGAAGAGAGTGGGTTTCGGCTGGGATCGAGTCCTGGCCGTGTGGGTTTGAGTCCAAGCCCAATTTTGGCCAGGTTTGAGTCCTGGACATGTTGGTTTGAGTCCCAGCCATGTTAGTTTGAGTCCCAACCTGGGTTTTGGCTGAGTCCTGGCACATGGGTTCAAGTCTCAATCTGGGTGAATGGTTTCAAAATGATGCAGGACACAGGGAACAGCAACAACTCTAAAAAACCTAACACTACCTCCTTGCAGGGCTGCTACTGGCTTCCTTATAGCCCACTCTCATCCTTTCTTGGGAGTGTATTTTTGCTGTGTTTGGTAAAACTCTTGCTACTTAAAACTTCTCTATGTTGCTCGACTAAATTCTTTCCCTTGAGAGGGCAAGAATCAAGGAAATTACCATTCTGCCAGAATCAAGGAAATCACCATATTAATTGGGCTTCCCTGGTGGTTCAGCTGGTAAAGAATCCACCTGCAATGTGGGAGACCTGGGTTTGATCCCTG
>NW_011494395.1:88661-96514 GCF_000754665.1 Bison bison bison | reverse complement strand
CAGGACACAGGGAACAGCAACAACTCTAAAAAACCTAACACTACCTCCTTGCAGGGTTGCTACTGGCTTCCTTATAGCCCACTCTCATCCTTTCTTGGGAGTGTATTTTTGCTGTGTTTGGTAAAACTCTTGCTACTTAAAACTTCTCTATGATGCTCGACTAAATTCTTTCCCTTGAGAGGGCAAGAATCAAGGAAATCACCATATTAATTGGGCTTCCCTGGTGGTTCAGCTGGTAAAGAATCCACCTGCAATGTGGGAGACCTGGGTTTGATCCCTGGTTTGGGAAGATCCCCTGGAGAAAGGAAAGGCTACTCATTCCAGTATTCTGGCCTAGAGAATTCCATGAACTATAACAGTGTCAAAGAGTCAGACACAACTGAACATATTAATTACCTCCAGCTTAAAATTCCTTTAAGGTACCCTCTGTACCTTAAAAAGTGTACAGAGGGTACCATTACTGAACACAAGTTCATGTGTCTGATGCACAGTGAGATCAAACAAACCAAAAGGTTGGAGTTAGCAGCAGAGGAAGGTTCATTGTGGGGCCATGCAAGGAGAATGGTGGCTCGTGCTCAAAAACCCCAAACTCCTTTAGGATTTCCAGGGAAAAGTTTTTATAGGCAAAATTTGGGGTGAGAGCTGCAGGGTGTGTGGCTTTCTTCTGATTGGTTGGTGGTGGGGTAACAAGGTGGTACTCCAGGAATCTTGTGCTTCAGCAATGAGATTACCATCCTCTACTTGAGTGGGGCCCTTACTTTCTGCAGAAGAACTTAAAGACATTGCTCTGCTTGTCCCCTGAGGAGGACCTGGAACTTTGCCCCAGGGCTACATGATTATTCCTTGACTGTTCCTGAAACCCAGTCCTATGGGGCTCCCAAGGATGGAGACTTTCTATCCCCCATTTCTTGTAGGCAAGACTCCAGCCTCTGTGACCTTCCCTGAGTTCCAAATGGTGGCTTGGAATGGTTGCTAATCAAGGGAGGATCGATTAGCAAAGAAACCACTTAAGGCAAAGATGAAAGTGTTAGGGGAAGCACACTGATTGAGACCGCCCACCCTGCCCAGGCGCCATAGTAACCACTTGCATGAGTTGTTTTATAACAGGAGATCCTGATAAGGAATATGGAACTAATAAGCCACCACCAACTGGAAGAGTTCGGGAAAGGTCGAAAGGAGACACCGTGTGTCCGTCCACTTCCCGGAATCCCTCTCGCTAGCATCCATCTTGGCTGAGCGATGCGTGTGCCATCAGGAAAGACTCTGAGTTAGAATGATTGGCCAAAGACCACCTGGAAACTAATCCCATCACCATAAAACCCGACATTGTGAGCCAGAGCAGTTCTCCTGGGTTCCCTTACCCTACTGCTCTCCACCCGGGTGCCCTTCCAATAAAATCTCTTGCTTGGTCAGCACGTGTCTCCTCAGACAATTCTTTTCCGAGTGTTAGACAAGAGCCCGCTCTTGGGGCCCTGTAAGGGTCCCTTCCCCCCCCAACCTCGCCCTTCCTACAACAAAAGGAACCAGAGAAGCTCACCACCTGACCACCTGAGACTAAAGGATTAAAGGAGGGCAAACCCTGCACCCACCCTAATCTTGACGGAGCCTACCTTTGACCCTGCCTGGTGTACAAACACTCAAGTTCTCTGGAGTTGAGACACATAGGTCTTCAAGGCAGAAGCCTGGTGTGTCTCCCTTTGCCTGGCAAAGCAAGAAAGCTGTTCATTTCTACTTCTGTCTCAGGATATGATTCAGCACTGGAGTATAGAGAAGTCGAGTTTTGGTAACATTCCTTTTTTGTTTCTGTATTCTCTCTCTTTCCTGATTACCAACCATTTGAATCAGCCCTTTGGGACTCAGGGAAGGTCTAGGAGGCTGAATGAAGCCTGATTCCTACAAACATGAAATGGGAGACACAGAAAGGATATGTACTCAGAAGAGCCCCCTGGGATTCTGTTCCCTTCACTAGGATCTGATAACCTGGAAAGATGCAGACAACACAAAGTCTTTTAGTTTGATGCCCACTCCCTGCTACTGGGGACCTGGGAGTGATGCAGGCCTAAGTTGATCCCCCAAAGATAAGTATCTGCATGTGGAGTCCCTGAGGGTGGGTTCAGGGAATTCTTCAGACTCCTCCAGGGCCACCTCTTGTGGAGCCAGTCAAGGGCTCACAACTTGTCCCTTAACTTGTGTCAGCTTAAAAAAATGCACAACTTGAGCACTGTGAGTTAAGTTTTATTTGGGGCAAAACGAGGACTGCAGCCCAGGAGTCAGCACTTCACTTCAGATAGCTCTGAGAAACTGGTTCAAAGAAGCAGGGGGGAAGGTCATTATATATGTAATTTTGGTGAAGGGGGAATACATGCAATCAAGCACACCTTCTCCAGAAGGTTTCTGCTGGTCTCCTGAAGCTTTTGCTAGTCATGAGGAACAGTCATCACCATAAAGAACTTTAGTGATTTTCTAGATATGAGGAGATACAAGAATTGGGCACATAAAACCAGATCCTAAAAATATCTAGATATATGAAGACCTCTCCTGCCAGTTCCCCCACTCCACCCCTCCCCCCAGCAAAAAGGGCTCATTTCTGCTCTCTGCCTTAAACTCCTTTCAGTGGCCATTGAAAGTCAGCAGCGGCAGCAGCACATGATTTAATCCTTGTAGAGGGAGATGGCAGGTGCCGATTTGTAGTTAACACTTGCTTCCAAAGAGGAAGCCAGTCACCTAATCCCCAGGTGGAGACAAATGAATGTCAAACTTTGGGAGGTAGTTGAGCCCTGCATTGCTGTGGATAAGGCAGAGGGGGCCATCTAGTGGCTGCCTATCCCTTTGTTTTGTTATTCTTGGGGTGCCAATGACAGTCATCTTGGAGGAAACTATTGAGCAGGTCGTGTGGATCCTAGGTAAGTTCCTGACTTTGAGGGAATAGAGAAATCTGGCCCCCAGGTGTTTTCAAATGAGGACAGGACCTGTGCACTGGCTGTAGGAAGGGGCTGCAGGGGCAGTGGGCCACACACTGGGGCATCCAGCATCTCTATGGGGCTCCCAGAAAAGATACAGGTGGGGGCTGAGTGCAAGCGCATGACTGTTACTCACTCCTCCAGTAACCTCCAAGGAGTTGCAAAAGAGTGGGACAGGACTTAGAGACTAAACAACAAAACCAGTCATCTAGCTTTCCAACAAGATGTAACTTGATTTCCTCCAGTGTTTGACACTTGACCCCACCCTCAGCCCCACCTCCCATTTGTGGAGAGCAAATCCCAGTCAGACTGGTTTTGAACTTTTGTGATGGGGTTGAGCTGGAATGTCAGGGAGAGGCAAGGGTAAGGCTTTAATGGCAGAGTTTACTAAATTTGCATTACAAAGAGTCAGGGTCCCTAAGCAGACCTGGGAACTATGGGTGCAAAGCAGTATTCTGTCGGTTGTGAGTGGAATGGGAGAAAGGGAATTTCGAAAAGAGTTGTTGTTGTTCAGTTGCTCAGTCATGTCCAACTCTTTGCAACCCCATGGGCTGCTGCACGCCAGGCTTCCTTGTCCTTCACAATCTCCCAGAGCTTGCTCAAACTCATGTCCATTGAGTTGATGATGCCATCTAACGGTCTTGTCCTCTGTTGTCCCCTTCTCTTCTTGCTTTCTACCTTTCCCAGCATCAGGTCTTTTCCAGGGTCTTTTCTGTGAAAAGTTACTAAGTGAGATCAAGGATTTATCCCTTTTCAGTGTCTTTTGAGGGGCCATGTAAATTATTTTGTATTGAAGGGGAACAGAATTTCTCACCCCAAAATATGCCTCTTCGGCCTGAGGGTTATTTCAAGGTAAAGGTAATCAAATCTAACAGGAAAGCTCTTTACCTCTCCCTTAACTGCTTAAATTTACATTGGAAAGGGGGCCTGTACCAGGAAGAGAGCTATTACCTGAGACACCTAAAGAAATTTATTCACCTTTTGTTTTCCAAACACCTCTGCCTTCCTGTGAATAGTTTTCTTCCCCTTTGTCTACTTAAAGAAAAACCACACGAGGTGAAATTGCGAATTTAAATTTTGTTTGTTGCTGAATGCAAATTTGTGAGCCCAATGCACAGTGAGGCTGACCTTGGGTGGCCTCAGCCTGCTATGGCTTGGAGCTTGGGTTCCCAGCCAGAAACTGAGGCTGTGCTGCAGTAGCGTGAGCACCAAATCCTAACCACTAGACCACTGGTCAGTGACAAGGGCCTGGCTCTTTGGGTTTGCAGAAAAGAATTCCCACAAAGATAGAAAATAGGGAGACAAATAAAATATTTATTCAGAGGAAAAAAAGAGAACAGCGTGTGTGGATAGACAAATGGGCGAACTCAGAGACAGTGTCTGAATTGCTGAGTTGCAGCCTTCCGTAGTTTGAATTACTTTTATGGGGCATTTCTTCTGAGTTTCCTTTGGCCAATCATTTTGATTTGCCTGGTTCACTATTCATATTTGGTATATCTCAGGATCTCTCATGTGTGCATACACATCTCTTAGCCAAATTGGATTTTAGCCAAGATGAATAGGTGTATGGGTAGAGAATATCCTTTGACATAACTCCCTCTTTGACCTCAAAGGAGTCTTTTCTGCACATGTGTGGTTGGGGAGGTCTCTTGACTTCAAGAACAAGAAACATATGTCCTGGATAGGGCCCAGCCTCCTCCCTTAATTGTCCTGCTACTTTTGTTTTGGAGTTTCAGTCCATAGGGAATGAATCTCCAATTGCTCTACTGTGTTGGGGGTGCATCTACCTCCTGCATCACACCCTCTGAGAAACATAAACCCCCAAAAATCTTTATTGGACAGATGACAGGCAAAGGTCTGTTTTCTGTAGCTTTTTCAGGCTGACAGAGCCTCATAGACCCTATCTAGTTGGAGTCATGGAGCTCTCACCGTGTCTCATTAAAGAGGTCCCATGGTGACTTCAGTTGCTTTTGCAGGATCTGCTGCGGGGAGTGGCTGGAGTCCCTGCATCACCATTGTCTTGAAGACCAGTGGTCAGTGACAAGGTCCTAGCCTTTTGGCTTTGCAGACGGGAATTCCCAAGGAGGTGGTGTTTATTAGGAGGATAAAGAGTATAGTGCCTGTGGATGAATACACGGGCAGGCTCAGAGTTTGAATCACTTTTGAATCACTTTTAGTTTGAATCGCTTTTATGGGGCATTTCTTTCCAGTTTACTTTGACCAATCATCTTGCTTTGTCTGGTAAAGAGGCCATATTTGGCATAGCTCAGGGTCATCCCGTGTGTGTGCACATCTTTTCGCCCAGATGCATTCTAGTAAAGAGGCTTATGGGTAGTTGACATCACTTTCTTTGAGGTTATCCCCCCTCCCTTTACAACCTCCAAGGAGCCTTTCGGTGCATGTGTAGTCGGGGACGTCTCCTTAACTTTAGAATGAGGAATATGTGGTCTTTCATCTCTTATCTGTACAGGGCCCAGCCTCCTCCATCATCCTGTTTTTATAGAGTTTCTGCTATTATGAAATTTCTGTCCACAGGGGAGAAACTGTTGAGCCTGGCCCCATGTATCTCCTACCTCTACGGCAAATAAACAAAAATGAGTTTAGAGCATGGAAAGGTTTATTGGAGGTGTCAGCTTAAGAAAAAGCACAATATGAGAGTCGTGAGTCAAGTTTTATTTGGGGCAAAACGAGGACTGCAGCCTGGGAGATGGCATATCAGATACTGTTGTAGCCACGTGTTCTGGGAAACAAACTCACTCAGAAGGACAATGCAGATAGTGGAGTGCAGTTTATTACACCAGCGGGCCCAAGGCAGAGTCTCCTCTTAGCCAAGGACCCTGACCAGCATTTGTGAAAACCTTTTATACCCCACGTGTACGTGTCTGAACCCACCACTCCAAATTCCTTGAGACGTACATAAACCAAGGAAAATACAATCCCAGTAACCCCATCATTCACGTGCTGTGTGCTCATGGGCTCAAACAGTCAAACAGTTAGCCAATAATCAATAAATCCGAGGTTACACTCCGATAGATAAAGAAAAATTTATGGCCTGTCTGGAGGAAGGGGGTGATTAGTGTATGTTTCTCTGAGGCGATGAGTAACCTAGATATGATCTTCAAGGTTCACCTGTCTGGAGGGGGTCTTATCCTTCTGTTGTTGTTTTCATAGGCACTAAACAGAGAGTTCAGAGTCCATTGGAAAGGTGGCCGAGCATGATCAGCATGAACAGGCTTAAGATGGAGTCTAGGCCCTATGAATTCCTTCTTCAATATCTCTGAGAAACTACTCCCAAGACGTAGGAGGGAAAAATAGTATATATGTAATTTTGGTAAAGGGGAAATCAATCAAGCACATATTTCCCAGAAGGTTTCTGCTTGTCTTGTGAAGCTTTTGCTAGTCATCAGGAAGAGTTGTCAGCATGGACTTTAATACTTTTCCAGAGAGGAGACACAAGAATTAGGCTCAAAAAAATGGACTCCTGGGGCTTCCCTGGTGGCTCAGTGGTAGAGTCCACCCGCCAGTGCAGGAGACATGGGTTTGATCCCTCGTCTGGGAAGATCCTGCATACCTCGGAGCAACTAAGTCTGTGCACCGTAACCACTGAGCCTGTGCTCTGGAGTCTGGGACCTGCAGCTACTGAAGCCCAAGAGCCCTGGAGTCCGTGCTCTGCAACAAGAGAGGCCGCTACCAAGAGAAGCTATCACACCACAGCTAGAGTGTAGCCCACTCGCTGCAACTAGAGAAAAACCTGTGTATCAACCAGCACAACAACAACAACAACAAAATTGGCTCCTGAAAATATCTAACTATCTGAAGCCCTGTCTTATTAGTTCTCACCCCCCCTCCCCCCGAGCACAGAGGGCCTCACTTTGTTACCGAATCCAAGCTCACTCTGCTCGCCACATGACAGACCACTTAGCTGAGAGATGAGATGTTGAGGCAAGAAATACGACTTTCTTCACAAAGCCAGCTGACTGGGAAGATGACAGACTAATGTCTAGAAATAACCATCTTATCATGGTCTGGATGCCATTTTCTTTTATAAAACGAGAGAGAGATGGGATGAGGAAGTAAAATAAAAAGGGCCATCAGTCTTGCAAATCATCTCTGGGAATGGCCAGTATTGGGGAAGGGATGTGTTAATACCTTCTTTCTTGCAGCCATTAACAGGTGGGCAGAGTCAGGTTATATTTCTGTGTGCTGAGCAAAGGTACTTTAGTTTAACAGTCCAGCAGAGGGGTGGGGTCCTTTTAGGAAGGCCGTTATGTATGATTATAATAACAAAAACAAAATAAAACAAAAAAATAAAGGTTAAAGTCAAAGAAAGAGATCCAGCATGGAGTCAAGGCTCTTACCTGCAACAATTTCTGCTGTCTACCCTGAACTCCTTTCAGAGGATGTTGAAAATCAACAGGTGTAGCAGCACATGATTTAATCCTTGTAGAGGTAGATGGCAAGCACCCAATCAACTGCCAGTTTGTAGTTGACAGAGGGCTGAGCAAGAACAAGGGGCTTGTGTTCAAAAACTCCACACTCCCTGAAGGGTTTCAGCAAAGCATTTTTAAAGGCAAGGGAAGGAAGAGGTGTCCAAGGGTGTGTGATCAGCTCCTGCACAATTCTCTGATTGGTTGATGGTGGTCAATCCTTGGGCACTAGAAGCAAGCTACTGTTTATGATCATCAAGTATTAGTAGCTAATTTCATCCATTTGGTGGCAGTTTTGTCAGTTGAAGAATTGATGCTTTTGAACTGTGGTGTTGGAGAAGACTCTTGAGAGTCCCTTGGACTGCAAGGAGATCCAACCAGTCCATTCTGAAGGAGATCAGCCCTGAGATTTCTTTGGAAGGAATGATGCTAAAGCTGAAACTCCAGTACTTTGGCCAACTCATGC
>NW_011494395.1:87589-88561 GCF_000754665.1 Bison bison bison | reverse complement strand
ATTTTTTGAATGTTGAGTTTTAAGCCAGTTTTTTCACTCTCCTCTTTCACCTTCATCAAGAGGCTCTTTGATTCCTCTTCACTTTCTGCTACAAGGGTGGTGTCATTTGCTTATCTGAGGTTATTGATATTTCTCTGGCAATCTTGATTCTAGTTTATCATTCATCCAGCCTAGCATTTCTCATGACATACTCTGCATTTAAATTAAATTAGCAGGGTGACAATATATAGTCTTGATATACTCCTTTCCCAATTTGGAACCAGTCCATTGTTCATTGTCCGCTTCTAACTGTTGCTTCTTGACCTGCTTATGGGTTTCGCAGGAGGCAGATAAGTTGGTCTGATATTCCCATCTCTTGAAGAATTTCCCAGTTTGTTGTATTCCTCGAAGTCAAAGGCTTTAGCATAGTCAATGAAGCGGAAGTAGATGTTTTTCTGGAATTCTCTTGCTTTTTCTATGATCCAAAGGATGTTGGCAATTTGATCTCTGGTTCCTCTGCCTTTTCTAAATCCAGTTTGAACATTTGGGAGTTCTCAGTTCACGTTCTGTTGAAGCCTTGCTTGAAGAATTTTGAGCATTACTTTGCTAGCATGTGAAATGAGTGCAATTGTGCGGTAACCGGAGCATTGTTTGGCATATATAGCTGGTGAGAAGTTGCTATATTAACACGAGGAACACAGCCTGGCACTCTGTGATGACATAGAAGGGTGTGGTGGTGGTGGTGGGGAGGGCAGGGAAGCTCAAGAAAGAGAGAATATATGTATAATTATAGTTGATTCACGTTGTTGTATGGCAGAAACCAACACATTATCAAGCAATTTTTCTCCAATTAAAAGATAAAAAAAAATAACAATAAGATGCCACAAGGTGTGTGGCTCAGCCAAAAACAAACAACTTCCCCAAACCCTACCTATGATACAAATAAAGACAAAGACCTCTGTTATAAAAAAGTATATATATATATATATATAA
>NW_011494395.1:85559-87489 GCF_000754665.1 Bison bison bison | reverse complement strand
AGTTCAGTCGCTCAGTCGTGTCCGACTCTTTGCAACCCCATGAATCGCAGCACGGCAGGCCTCCCTGTCCATCACCATCTCCCGGAGTTCACTCAGACTCACGTCCATCCAGTCAGTGATGCCATCCAGCCATCTCATCCTCTGTCGTCCCCTTCTCCTCCTGCCCCCAATCCCTCCCAGCATCAGAGTTTTTCCAATGAGTCAACTCTTCGCATGAGTTGGCCAAAGTACTGGAGTTTCAGCTTTAGCATCATTCCTTCCAAAGAAATTCCAGGGCTGATCTCCTTCAGAATGGACTGGTTGGATCTCCTTGCAGTCCAAGGGACTCTCAAGAGTCTTCTCCAACACCACAGTTCAAAAGCATCAATTCTTTGGCACTCAGCTTTCTTCACAGTCCAACTCTCACATCCATACATGACTACAGGAAAAACCATAGCCTTGGCTAGATGGTAAGAGGCCCCCAGATATGGAGAGGTTAGTTTTTATAGGTCGGGTAATTTCATAGACGAATGAATGGGAGGATTATTTCAACTATTTTAGAGAATGGTGGAGATTTCCAGGAATTAGGCCACTGCTTACTGTTTGATTTCTGATGGTTGGCCTTGAAACTGTCATTGTACTAGTGGGTATATCACTTAGTTTGCTGATGTCTTAAGATGAGCATACTCTGAGGCTGAAGGTCTAGTGGAAGTTGATGCATCTTCCACCTTGACCTATTTTGTTCTAATCAGTTTACGTCTTGTCCTTGGGCTATGTCATTCTTTTAAAGACTCTACCCTGACCCCTTTCCTCCTGTTTCAGAAAGGTAATTTGGATAGAGGATTGATAGACTGAGTATTGGTAAAGGAGGAGACAGGCAAGTAGTAGCTAAATTGTACAACTCATTTTGGGACTTGAACACACAGTCTTTTGTTGAGATCATACACCTCATCTCAGGACTTAATGAAGCTCAGAACTTAGAAGTGGTAGAGGAGGAACCAGTATACATACAAATTTTTTTTTTTTTGGTCTAGGGAATACATGCAGTCAACCATGCATACATCTTTCATCTGTTGGTGTTTTTATTTCTATAAAGAGCATAAACATATTATTATGTGTATTCCTTGAGGCGGAACCTGCCCCTGACCCAAGGCTAAACTGTTGACTCTTGGCTGTTCCTCCCTTGTCTCTGCATTCTCTCCTTCCCAGATTAACAACTGTTTGAGTCTGTCCTTTGGAACTCAGGGAAGCTCATGGAGGCTGGAGTCTGTTCCTCACAAAGAATAGGGGACACGGAAAGGCTTCCAAGGCCAGGAGCCCTACAGGGTCTTGCTCAGTTTCACAAAGAGCTGTTAGGACAAAGCACAGAGAGCCTCACTCTGTTCTTCACCTGTTGGTGAGCAGCTGTAGAGGGTTATGACAATGCAGAACTGGGTGGTGAACAATGCTTTTTTTGTCCTTCCTCATTCACACTTTTGTAACTCTAGATCTCCACCCCTTTTTTTTAGCTCAGGATATTATATACGCTTCAGTTACCTGGCTGCCTTTGATTCTTTATATTTCCACATGCTCCTGGAGGTATGTAATTTTGTTTGTTTTTCCTCTGTTAATCTGTTTCATATAGTTTAATTATTAGACCAGTCAAAGAACATAGAACTGAGATCGGAAGGGGGCAGGGCACAACCCTTAAAAGAATGACATAGCCTGAGAACACACACGACTTCAACTGATTAGAACCAACTAGGTGTAAGATGGCAGATGAGTCATCTACTAGATCTTGAGCCTCAGTATACGCTTATTGTAGCACATCAACATGCTAAATGACACGTCCACAGGTGCCATGAAGGTCAAAGAGTGGGCGGCGGCTCAATTCCTGAAAATCCCCACCCCTACCCAAAAGTTGGAATACTCTTCCCGCTCATTAGCCTGTGAAATTACCCACCTCTATAAA
>NW_011494395.1:79888-85459 GCF_000754665.1 Bison bison bison | reverse complement strand
ACAGCTTCTGTTTCTGTTAGGTCCATACCGTTTCTGTCCTTTATTGTGCCCATCTTTGCATGAAATGTTCCCTTGGTATCTCTAATTTTCTTGAAGGTATCTCTAGTCTCTCCCATTCTATTGTTTTACTCTATTTCTTTGCACTGATCATTAAGATGGCTTTCTTATCTCTCCTTGCTGTTCTTTGGAACTCTATATTCAAATGGGTATATCTTTCTTTTTCTACTTTGCCTTTAGCTTGTTCAGTTCATACAGAGATAATCTGATGGTGCCCACCTGTGAATGGATGGGAAAAAGAAGAGATTAACACACTCCTTCCAAAGGCTGGCCCTTCCCAGAGATGTTTTGCAAGACTGAAGACCCTTTCTACTTTACTGCTTCATTGCCTCTCCCTCTCTATTCTGCCTTTCAATTTTTCAATATTTATTTATTTGGCTGCACCAGGTCTTAGTTGTGGCATACATACAAACTCTTATTTGCAGCATGTGGGACCCAGTTCCCTGACCAGGGACCAAACCTAGGCCCCTGGCATTGGGAGCAGAGAGTTTTAGCCACTAGACCACCAGGGAAGTCCCTATTCTGCCTTTTGACATTAGTTCCTCATTGCTTCTCTCCCTCTGGCTCTATAAAAGAACCTGGCATCCAGACCCTGAGAAGATGGTTGCTATGCTATGCTAAGTCACTTCAGTCGTGTCCGACTCTGTGCGACCCCACAGATGGCAGCTCAACAGGCTCCCCCGTCCCTGGGGTTCTCCAGGCAAGAACACTGGAGTGGGTTGCCATTTCCTTCTCCAATGCATGAAAGTGAAAAGTGAAAGTGAGGTCGCTCAGTCGTGTCTGACCCTCAGCGACCCCATTGACTGCAGCCCTCCAGGCTCCTCCGTCAATGGGATTTTCCAGGCAAGAGTACTGGAGTGGGGTGCCATTGCCTTCTCCGAGAAGATGGTTACTTTGAAACCATTAGTCTACCATCTTCTTGCAGTCAGCCAGCTTTCTGAATAAAGTTGTATTCCTTGCCTCAACACCTCATCTCTTGTATTCACTGGCCTGTCATGGGTCGAGCAGAGTGTGGTTACACTTGGTAACACATTCAGTTGGCTTCACACAGCTGACGGCTATGTGGTAGGTATCCTTTAAGAATCATTCTCAGGTTAGGTGTCCCCAGAATGCCAGTTTTCCTTTTGATCAAAAAAGAAAGAAAACAGGAAATTATGAGAAGCATTTAAATTGAGGACTTGTTTTGCATCTATCAAGTCATAGTAAAAACAAAATAAACAAGAAACCTCAAAATACATTCTTTCACCAAGACTGGGAACTTTTGGAAAACTAAAAAGTTAATGGACTGTTGATGGTGGTAGAAATGGTTACAGAGTTTTCTGGATGCATTACAGCAGCATATTTCAGTGGCTATAAAATTGTTCACACCCTGAAGTTCAATAATCCCTTTCATGGGAATCTGCCCTAAGGAAGCAATTAAACAGAAGCAAAAGCCTGTATAAATATATATACATATATGTGAAAGATATCCATTGTAAGCATGATTTATAAGAGTAAAAACCTGGAAAGAAACCAAATTCTCAACAATAAACAAATTGTTGAGTTAAAACACAAAGGCCAATGAAATAGTATGCAGCTATTAAAAATGATAATTACAAAGCACATGTATAAACATGAAAATGGTTATGATTTTTGCATATACACATAACTGAAAATACAAGATAGCATCCATCATAATTACATCTATGTGGAAAAATGTCATATAGGCCACGCTGGTAGATGATTTGGATGATTCAAAATAATTTTCTTAAGTAGCAAGGTTGTAAAGTGTTTTTCCTTTTAGAAATTTTATTTGAATGATATAGTAGATTATAGTTTTTTCTATTAAAGAAGTGATGTGTCATGTAGAGCCTTGCCAGTGGGCTCTGCCAAAGTGTAATTTAAAAAAAGTTCAAAATGTGATTCATATGACTGTAAAGTGAACATGTGTCAGATGTTTATTTAACTCATTAATGAGGAATCTAGTGGATAGTAAAGCTGATTCAAAGAGAATTTGTGGAATAGAGATTTATATAGTAGTCAGGAGGAGCCTTCTGGAATAAGTCAACCAAGAAACAAACTAGACAACAAACCTTTGGGGTAGTCTTCAATCATTTATGCTTTTATCAGGCAAAAATTGACAAATTAATATGTAGCTTCAGTTTAAGCCCTAATTAATTTTAAATAGTAAATTAAAGATATAGACCTTAAAGCAGCACTGTCCAACAGAAGCATAATGCAAGTTGCATATGCAATTTAAATTTTTCTATTAACTCTGTAAAAAAGTAAGAAGAGAAAGTGAAATTAATTTTAACATGTGTGTAGCCAAAATATTATCACTTCAATATGTAATCAATGTAAAAAATTTATTCTCTTGCTTAGTCTTCAAAATCTACTGTGTATCTAATACTCACATAAAGCTCCACTCAATTTGTATGCTACATATTCATTAGAATTGTTGATGTTGCATTTAGGTTTCATAAAATTTACAGTCAAAAGAGTTGTTCCAAGTCTAGTTAAAAACATACTGGGAATTCCCTGGTGACCCAGTGGTTAGGACTTGACATTTTCACTGTTTGAGGAACTAAGATCCTGCAAGGCTAGGACTTGCCTAGTGGTCCAGTAGTTTATACTCCTTGCTTCCAAAGCAGCGGGAGTGGATTCAGTCTCTAGTCGGGGAACTAAGTTTCCACATGCTGCACAGCAAGGCCAAATAGTAAAAAGTAAATAAAAAATAACAAATGGAAACACAGATGTCGAGAATGGACTTACGGACACAGTGGGGAAAGGAGAGAGTGGAAAGAATGGAGAAAGTAGCATTGACGTATACACACTAGTATGTAGTGAAACAGACAGTTGGTGAGATGACGATGCTGATGTTCAGTTGTTCAATCGTGTCTGACTGTTTGTGAGCCCATGGACTGTAGCAGGCCAGGCTACTCTGTCCTTCATCATCTCCCAGAGCTTGCTCAAACTCATGTCCATTGAATCGGTGATGCCATCCAACCCTCTCGTCCTCTGCCGTCCCCTTCTCCTCCTGTCCTCAATCTTTTCCAGCATCAGGGTCTTTTGCTGGGAGTCATTTTTCCATCAGGTGGCCAAAATAATGGAGCTTCAGCTTCAGCCCCAATCCTTCCAGTGAATATTCATGGTTGATTTCCTTTAGGATTGACTAGTTTGATCTCCTTGCAGTCCAAGGGACTCTCAAGAGTCTTCTCCAACACCACAGTTCAAAAGCGTCAATTCTTCAGTGTTCAGCCTTCTTTATGGTCCAACTCTCACATCCATTTATGACTTCTGGAAAAACCATAGCTTTGACTACACGGACCTTTGTTGGCAAAGTGATGTCTCTGCTTTTTAATACACTGTCTAGGTTTGTCATAGATTTTCTTCCAAGGACAAGCATCTTTTAATTTCATGGCTGCAGTCACCATCTGCAGTGATTTTGGAGCCCCAAAAATAAAGTCTGCCACTGTTTCCATTGTTTCCCCATCTATTTGCCATGAAGTGATGGGACAGGATGCCATGGTCTTTGTTTTTTGAATGTTGAGTTTTAAGCCAGCTTTTTCACTCTCCTCTTTCACTTTCATCAAAAGGCTCTTTCTGCCATAAAGGTGGTGTCATCTTCATATCTGAGGTTACTGATATTTCTTCCAGCAATCTTCTTTTTTTTTTGGCTATCATCATCATCATCATTTTCACCCTCAAGTTCATCCAGGATAACTCCTGTTCATCCTTCAAAACCGCATTTGATTTCACCATCTGTCTTGCCCAGAATGAACTCTCAATGATTTTTGTGACCATTTGACAAGTTCCTAGACTGAGGCCCAGAGCAGCCAGGTCACTCCTGAGGTTTTTCAGCATCCAGCTCCTTCTTTCTCTGTCTGCCCAGTTCCAGGGCATGGGTCTCAGGCCTGGCCAGTCCGGCTTAGAAGCATGTAGACACAGGCAGTATCAATTCAAATCTATCACCAGCCGGCCCTGGGCATCAGTGGTTGATGCCCACATGTAGGACTGCTTGGCCTTACACTCAGACACCAGTGCCTCCGGCCCACATTCCAGCAGCCTCCTTCACCCTCACCAGGGCCATCTTCCTCAGTACTGGCAGCCTTGCAGTGGGTTTCAAAGAAGTACCGGCGCAGGGGACTGCTGCCAGCCACAGGCACCTCCTCCAGCATCTCTACCTCACACCCACGCAGGCGCACAGCAGTCCGGGGGTTTGTCCCCAGCCGCGGATGGCATCACACAGGCCAGCTCTCCACAGCAACCACAGTGCTGTCTTGCTCACCCCTCGCAGATTGCGGTCAGCTGGGCTCCGGGTGGGCTCCCCAAAGGCCTCGCCTCGGACTCCAGCACAAAGAGCAGAGGGAGCCCCATGAGGGTACCCTTGGACAGGGATACGCGGCGGGGACAAGAAGTCGCACTCAGGTGCTGGAAGTGGGGTCAAGGGTGAGGGTGGGGTGTGGGGCCCACTGGGACACTGCGGAGGAGGAAAAATAGGAGGATGGGAAGGGAGCCTGAGGGGTGGGGGAGCATCTCGCTGAGCACCTGTCAGCACCTCCTTACCTCTGAGCTCCAGGGCTTGGGACCCCCGGTTCCAGGGGGCCCCTGCTGGGGACACGGGTGGCCCCCTCCTTCCTGACATCTCAGGAGAGGGAGGGGGCAACCATGTAGGGAGACCTCCTCAGCTCCCCCCGGCTGTCTCTGGCATGTCGGCTCCTCCTCCTGCTTGCTGGCAGCACGGTTGGGGGCTCTTTGGGCAATCTTGATTCCAGCTTGCCCTTCATCCAGCCTGGCATTTTGCATGATGTACTCTGCATATAAGCTAAATAAGCAAGGTGACAATATACAGCTTTGATGTACTCCTTTCCAATTTTGGAACCAGTCCATTGATCCATGTCAGGTTCTAACTGTTGCTTCTTAACCTGCATACAGATTTCTCAGGAGGCAGGTCAGGTGGTCTGGTATTCCCATCTCCTGAAGAATTTTCCACAGTTTGTTGTGATCCACAGAGTCAAAGGCTTTGGTGTAGTCAATAAAGCAGAAGTGGATGTTTTTCTGGAACTCTCTTGCTTTTTTGATCATCCAATGGATGTTGGCAATTTGATCTCTGCTTTCTCTGGCTTTTCTTAATCCAGCTTGAACATCTGGAAGTTTGAGGTTCATGTACTGTTGAAGCCTGGCTTGCAGAATTTTGAGCATTACTTTGCTAGCATGTGAAATGAATGCAGTTGTGTGGTAGTTTGAACACATTTTGGCATTGCCTTTCTTTTGTATTGGAATGAAAACTGACCCTTTCCAATCCTGTGGCTACTGATGAGTTTTCCAAATTTGCTGGCATATTGAATGCAGCACTTTCACAGTATCATCTTTTATGATTTGCAATAGCTCTGCTAGAATTCCATCACATCCACTAGCTTTGTTCATAGTGATGCTTCCCAAGGTCCAGTTGACTTCTCACTCCAGGATATCTGGCTCTAGGTGAGTGATAAAACCATCATGTTATCTGGGTCATTAAGATTTTTTTGTACAGTT
>NW_011494395.1:76409-79788 GCF_000754665.1 Bison bison bison | reverse complement strand
TAAACATTCGGTTGTGCTTGCTACATATTAGGTGGTCAGCAGACACCTGTGGCTGTGGTTGGAGTACTGGACAGCCTAGAAAGAAGGGTGAGATAATCCTTGGGGAGGCCTCTTGGGCCATGCTTGTATATGATCTTGAAACCACAAGCAGTCTTCCTTTCACCTTATTTGTGAGTTTTGGACAATTTTTATCAAGAGTTCTGAGGGTATATAAATTATCTTGATTTTTAAAAGCAGCTTTATTGAAATATAATCCACATACCATAAATGTATAGTTAAATATACAGTTTAACCATACATAAATGTATAGTTGAATGTTTTTTTTAGTATATTCACAGAATTGTGTCATCATCATCACAATCAAATTTAGGACATTTTTATCACCCCCAAAGAAACCCCATACCTGTTGCAGACACACCCCATTTCCCCAAACCCCCTCAGCCCTACGTAGCCACTAATTCTTTCTATGGATTTGACTATTCTTAATATTTCATATAAATGGTATAATATGTGTGTAATTGATGGGTAGGGAATGTATGTGGGTTACATCTTTGGATTCTAGCTACCACACCTGCATTTATCAGTCATTTTAAAATTGGGTGGGGCCATCTGACTTGTGGACAATGGGCTGTTGGCAAAAATGACATATTTCATTTCCAGGCTAAAGCAAAGAAAAACCTGCAAGATACTTCAGATGTATTATTTCTTCTGCAACTAAGAAGGCCTCATGGTGTAATTACTGTGACTTGCTCCACAGATGATAATTATTTTGCATTTCCCCAGACCTGCAACTGACTTTGCATTAGCAAGCAATAAACCTGTGTTGTGATAAGCCACTTAATTTGGAGGCTGTTTGCTAGGGGAACATAACGGACCTCATTCTGATGAAAACCTATTACTTATGTCCTTACTTCACCTCTAAACCCAATACTGCTGCTGTTGCTGCAGCTTTGACTTCTCGTTGCCTGCCTCATCTACTGAGCCTGCCTTCATGCCATTGCTTATGACTTCTTTGGATAAACTTGTTTAATATAGCTTGGCTCTGGGATCTCCCATCCTTAGTGGCTGGTGTACCTGGCTTATTGGTCTTGGACTTCCCTTTTAGACCTGTTGTAGGGTCAGGTCATAGCGAACAGAGGGATCTGCCTCAGAGTTAAAAATTGAAGGTCCTCATGGCCTCAGTTAGGCTTAACTGCAAAAAACTGTAGGCAAAGGGCAGCTGACTAGAAATTTTTAATTTGAGGAGTGATTTGGGGAAAAAGACTTGAAGAATGATTTGATCATAAGAGCAGGGTATATGGCTCTGATTTTGTGATTGATAATAAAAAAAAAAAATACATATATTTGGTCTTCATCTCCATTTCTGGCACAGAGCTCTAAGACCTTAGGAGTTTCTTGAGTGATGAGAAGGATACAGGTATCTTCTGTTATGCAAATGAGGTGAAATTTGAGCCCCACCTAGGGATGGGGCCTGGTTGCCGGCAGAACCAACCATGTGATTAGAGGGTTGGAACTTTCACTCCCACCTCTCTTGACCCTTAGGGAGGGGAGAGGGATTGGAGGTTGAATTAACCAGTGATCAATGATTTAGTCAATAAAGCCTGTGTAATGAAGCCTCCAAAAACCCCCAAAGGACAGGGTTCAGAGCTTCTGGGTTGGTGAACATGTGGAGATTTGAGACTAGCATTCTCAGAGAGGGTGTAGAAGTTCTGAGCCTTTCCCCCATACGTTGCTCTGTGTATTTCTTCTATCTGGCTCTTCTTGAGTTATATCCTTTCATAATAAACTGATCATCTAGTAAGTAAAATGTTTCTCTGAGTTCTGTAAGCTGTTCTAGCAAATTAATTGAACCCAAGGAAGGAGTCAGTGGAACTTCTCATCTATAGCCAGAAGCACAGATGACACTCTGGACTTGCAACTGATGTCTGAAGTGGCCAGAGGGGGAAGTCTTGTGAGACGGAGTCCTTAACCTCTTGCTAGATAGCATCAGAATTGTGTTTAATTGTAGGACACCCAGCTAGTGGTGCTTCGCAGTGTGGGGAAACCCGCCTCCCCCTACTAGAATAGGGTGCAGAATTCTTTTTTTTTTGGTGCAGAATTCTTAATGGCAGAGGAGTGAGGCTGAAGAAAGGGAGATCAGTTAGGGAAATGGTAGTGTAACTGTTACTGCCAAAGTCGGTAACTAAATTTACATTATATAATGTTTTATAGCTGAACTTAGATCATGTATTATTAATCATCATAATTCTATAAAATAGCCATTGTTCTCTTTTTAGCTGGAATACCAAGGTTTAGGCATGCTGGTGATTTGCAGTTACTAATAGACAAAGCCAGTACATTCATCAGTTCATTCATACAATCTTATTTAATTCAAATCCCTTTTCAGAATCCTTCTAGGTGGGTCAGTGCTCCCAAAACTACATCCTGGCACACACAACAAGGATGATATTTTACATGGCATTGCTGAGGGAGGTGTTCCTTAGTATTGCCAATAGAGGACATTCTAGTGGTGGGCATTATACCTAAAGTCTTTTGCTAAGATAATAACTGAAAATAGGAAAGCCATATAAATAATATTCAAATATAATTTTAATTTAAGTGAACATTTAAGTGGTTGTGAAATATGGTTTTGGCTTTTGTATCACTATAAAAAATTTACAGCCATCAGGATCTCTTGGGACACCTGTAACCTGTTTACACTCTACAAAGGCACTAAGTTACAGGAGCTGGGAAACTCTGGGCAATGCACCACCCTGTAAGCTGAGAACACAGGGATGAAGGAGACAGAATGATTACCCACAAGAATTATGTCTAATAGGCAGAACCCAACAAAACGATTTTACGATGTAGTTTAATAAATCTGATGACAGAAGTGTATCTAGGGTGCAACCTAACTCAGGCTAAGGGAGTGCAGGTATACTAACCATTTCTTTTCTTTCATTTTGTTTTTCTTTTTTCACAGAAGGAGGTGTTGGGACTCAGGGCAGGCTGCCCCCAGATATGCCAAAATGGCATGTTGATTATTTTGAATGGGTGATACTTAAGGAAAGGCCAATGCAAGAGGAATGCCCTGGCCTTCCTCTCTGTCTCCTTGAAAGTGAAAGGTTGTTGTTGAATCACGCGAATATACCGGGATTCTTGGCCCCCGGAGGAGAAGAATTCAATCCGGGGCCAGAGACGAGGCTTGATCGCTCAGAGCTTTTGTGTAATAAAGGTTTATTAAAGTATAAAGGAGATAGAGAAAGCTTCTGACATAGGCATCAGAAGGGGGCAGAAAGAGTACCCCCCTGCTAGTCTTCAGCTGGATGTTATATAGTCACTAGCAGTCTGTTAATGAAAGAAAGGAATGTCTTAAAATTCAGAATGGCACCAGACCCCT
>NW_011494395.1:73766-76309 GCF_000754665.1 Bison bison bison | reverse complement strand
CACCCATAAGATGCATTTTGGGATAATCTTGGCACCAAATGGTTTATCCTGGGCCATAAAATGATTAACTTGAATCTTGAAGAAGGGCAGATCACCATACAAATAGTTTCATTTACATAGATTAGGGGAACAATATCTGAGTATAACATACTGGTTTGTCAAGTAGGTTCTGGGCCAAGAGGCGGAACCGACTTGGAGACAGAGTTTGGGGTAAAGACATAGTACATTAGCATAGCTTAAGACAAACATTTCCATAAGAAAAAGGCATTGGTTATCTCTAGGCTCAAGAATAGCTAACTTCAGGTGAAACCAGGTGTCATTATGGCAACACAGTATTTTAAGTGAAACCTCCCTTTAAATTTGTATAGAGAAGGAAAAAATATTGCTAGTTTGTTTCCTCCTGCCGCTTAAGAGAGATAAAAATGTCTGACACTTGCAGGCTATTTCCTCCATTTGGAGACCCCTGGCCTTCCTGCCTGTTACCCTCTCATTTTCATCGACTCCAGTCCCCAGGTCCTGGTCTACAAAGACTGTGAAAAGTTTGTCCTTTCTTCCTCCTTGAGAATTCCAGACCCCTCTCTCCTTGGGGACCCCTAGATTTCCTATCAACCTGCCTAGGAAATGACTCTCTCAAAAGTAGAAAATAAATTTCCTATGTGAAAGGTACCCTCTCTGCACCTGGAGATATAAGGATACCCTTATCAACAGGGTTAGTGATATTGGGGCCAAGATGTGTATATAAACAAACTTTGCTACTTGAGTAAATTCTGTAGATTCTTCATTAGCTAAGCACCCAAAGCCTATGTTTGTCTTATCAGTTCCTCACAAATTTATTGTTTGTCTAAAAAGTCTAAAAAACTGCTTCATTCCTGGGATCTCTGCGCACACAAATTTGTTTTTTTCCCCTCTTGTTGATTTGTCTTGTGTGAATTTAATTACTAGACCAGCCAGAATAACTTGAGAAGGGTGAGGGAAAGTTTCTCCCTCCCCAACAGTAGCATTTATTTGAGGCTTAACATGAAATTTTACAAATAAAATTTATATAAACACAAATCCACATTCAGTCATAAGGCAGATAACAAATGACAAGTAAAAACAAAGAAAATCAATTGCTAACTATGAAACTGTGTAACTGAAATTGGGACTTGAACCAACGAGGCTGGGACTCAAATCCAGCCAAAACTCACAGTCTTCCTACTGAGATCATACACCTAGCTTCAGCATTTAATGAAGCCCAGTTCTTTAATATCTCATTACAGAAAGAATTCAGTGAGAAACAAAGTGACAGGCAAGAAGTGGTTTTATTTAGATAGAAACATACTCAACAGAGTTGTGCTATCTCAGAAGGTAGAGAGGCCTCGAAATATGGCATGGTTAGTTTTATGGGCTGAGTAGTTTCATAAGCTAATGAGTGGGAGAGTTATTTCAACTCTTTTGAGGAAGGGGTAGGGATTTCCAGGAACTGGGCCACCACCCACCTTTTGACCTTTGATGGTTGACCTCAGTATGGTCATGGCACTGGTCAGTCAGTCAGTTCAATTGCTCAGTCATGTCTGACCCTTTGGAACCCCATGGACTGCAGCACACCAGGCTTCCCTGCCCATCACCAACTCACATAGCTTGCTCAAACTCACATTGATAGAGTGGGTGATGCCATCCAACCATCTCACTCTCTGTCATCCCCTTCTCCTCCTGCCTTCAATCTTTCCCAGCATGAGGATCTTTTCCAATGAGTCAATTCTTCACATCAGGTGGCCAAAGTATTGGAGCTTCAGCTTCAGCATCAGTCCTTCCAATGAATATTCAGGACTGATTTCCTTTAGGATTGACTGGTTTGATCTCCTTGCAGTCCAAGGGACTCTCAAGTCTTCTCTAGCACCACAGTTCAAAAGCATCAGTTCTTTGGCACTCAGCTTTCACCAACTCTCACATCCATACATGACTACTGGAAAAACCATAGCTTTGACTAGACAGACCTTTGTCGGCAAAGTAATATCTCTGCTTTTTAATACACTGTCTAGGTTTGTCATAGATTTTCTTCCAAGGACAAGCATCTTTTAATTTCATGGCTGCAGTCACCATCTGCAGTGATTTTGGAGCCCCAAAAAGTAAAGTTTCTCACTCTTTCCACTGTTTCCCCATCTATTTGCATGAAGTGATGGGACATGATGCCATGATCTTAATTTTTTGAATGTTGAGTTTTAAGCCAGTTTTTTCACTCTCCTCTTTCACCTTCATCAAGAGGCTCTTTGATTCCTCTTCACTTTCTGCTACAAGGGTGGTGTCATTTGCTTATCTGAGGTTATTGATATTTCTCTGGCAATCTTGATTCTAGTTTATCATTCATTCAGCCTAGCATTTCTCATGACATACTCTGCATTTAAGTTAAATTAGCAGGGTGACAATATATAGTCTTGATATACTCCTTTCCCAATTTGGAACCAGTCCATTGTTCCTTGTCCGCTTCTAATTGTTGCTTCTTGACCTGCTTATGGGTTTTGCAGGAGGCAGGTAAGGTGGTCTGGTATTCCCATCTCTTGAAG
>NW_011494395.1:69287-73666 GCF_000754665.1 Bison bison bison | reverse complement strand
ATAAAGCAGATGTTTTTCTGGAACTTTCTTGCTTTTTTGATCATCCAATGGATGTTGGCAATTTGATCTCTGGTTCCTCTGCCTTTTCTAAATCCAGCTTGTACATCTGGAAGTTCATGGTTCATGTACTGTTGAAGCCTGGCTTGCAGAATTTTGAGCATTACTTTGCTAGCATATGAGGTGAGTGCAATTGTGCGGTAGTTTGAACATATTTTGGCATTGCCTTTCTTTTGTATTGGAATGAAAACTGACCTTTTCCAGGCCTGTGGCCACTGCTGACTTTTCCAAATTTGCTGGCACATTGAGTGCAGCACTTTCACAGCATTATCTTTTAGGATTTGAAATAGCTCAGCTAGAATTCCATCACCTCCACTAACTTTGTGATGCTTCCCAAGGTCCATTTGACTTCTCAATCCAGGCATGTTTGGCTGTCTGTGAGTGATCAAACCATCATGGTTATCTGGGTCATTAAGATCTTTTTTGTACAGTTCTTTTGTGTATTCTTGCTACCTCTTCTTAATATCTTCTGCTTCTGTTAGGTCCATATTGTTTCTGTCCTTTATTGTGTCCATCTTTGCATGAAATGTTCCCTTGGTATCTCTAATTTTCTTGAAGAGATCTCTAGTCTTTCCCATTCTATTGTTTTCCTCTATTTCTTTGCATTGATCACTGAAGAAGGCTTTTTTATCTCTTCTTGCTATTCTTTGGAACTCTGCATTCAGATGGGTATATCTTTCCTTTTGTCCTTTGCTTTTGGTTTCTCTTCTTTTTCAACTATTTATAAGGCCTCCTCAGACAAACATTTTGCCTTCTTGCATTTATTTTTCTTGGGGATGGTTTTGATCACTGCCTCGTGTAAAGTGCTATGAACCTCCATCCATAGTTCTTCAGGCACTCTATCAGATCTATTCCCTTGAATCTATTTGTCACTTCCACTGTATAATTGTAAGGGATTTGATTTAGGTCATACGTGAATGGTCTAGTGGTTTTCCCTGGTAGGTATGTCATTTAGCTTGCTGATCTGTTACAATGAACATATACTGAAGGCTCAAGGCCTAGTGGAAGTCAGTTTGTCTTCCATCTTGGACCTGTTTGGTTCTAATCAGCTTATGCCATGTCCTCAGGCTATGTCACTCTTTTAAAGAATGTGCTTTGCCCCCTTCCCTCCTGTTTCAATTATAAACAGTGGGACATAGTTTTGTCTTGTACCGTAGAAAATCTTTTACAAAATAATCATTTTAAATCAACAGAAGCCCAATCATTAATAGCTTAGCACTACTCTTGTTTTTTCTGATGCCCCCACTAGTATGGCTGGAAATCATTTTGGTGATTGTCTCCTGCTTGAGATGCATTGCCATATGCGCTCTGTTTGCCAATATCTGCGTATTCTAGTCCATATCCAGATTTCCCATAGTTCTACGCAGTATCTTCATGCCACCCATAGCCACTATAGTTTTGATCACCACTGTAGGCACTAAGCAAGGTTCTGAGACTCATTCCTGTGTGTGTGTGTCTAGGCTTCCCCATACTAACAAGCAATATTTGGATGCCACAGAGTGTCTGAGCATTTGACTCAATTTTGACACTACCTGTCCGGAGATAGAATCAGATTCCACAGGTAAAGTGCTCAGTCCCACAAGCTGTAGTTGTTTGGTCACTAAGTCATATCTGACCCTGTGACCCCATGGACTGCAGCAAGCCAGGCTTCCCTGTCCTTCACTATTTCCCAGAGTTTGCTAAGATTCATGTCCTTTGAGTAGGTGATGCTATCTAACCATCTTACCCTCTGCCGCCCTCTTCTCCTTTTGCATTCAGTCTTTCCCAGCATCAGGGTGGGGGGCCATAAAGGGCAGAAACCAGGGTCAATCAGGAGGCAGAGACATTGAGGGAAAATCGTATGCAAGAGCTCTTATTGTGGTTTCCACAGGAAGAGGTAAAGCAGGATAAGCAGATTTCAGGTTGGCTAGTTTGAATAATTTCAGCGGGCTCTGGGGCACAGGGGCTATCTCTAGTTGTCTGGTTCCTGATCCTTGGTGACTGGGGCAGGCTGATAGTGTCCTGGAATGTGAGACCCTAACAGACAGAAGGCTGAGGGTACAAGCTCTGTATTGGTTGGTTTGCACATGACAGGAAAGTTCACAGGCGAGTTGTTTGCTACCCTTAGAAATTAGCTAACCCTGGCAGGGATAGTTCCTCCAGGGGAAGTAAGGCCCCAGGAAGTCAAAATATTAAAAAATTCAAGGAATGGGCCCTTCTGCCATCATTTTAAATTCAGGTCCATAAAATGCACCATCATCACCACTGCCTGGACTCAGGCTGAGCTGGTGCTGCACCCCCACCATGCAGCATGTAAGCAAGTATGATGACCCAGAAGCATTTGCAGAGGGCTACAAGATCAACATCAGTAAGGATCAGCAGGATGATAGTATAATGTTTATTGGAGCCTTGAGTTGGTATATAAGCAAGAAAGACCTGACTGAATACTTATCTCACTTGGTAAGCTGTAGACTGCATAATCAAAACAGAGCCAATTACTCGAAGATCAAGAGGACCTGGATTTGTGCTTTTCAAAGATGCTGCTAGTGTTAATAAGACTTTGGAAGACAAAGAACACTAACTAGATGGCAAATTGATAGACCCACCAAAAGTTAATACTTTAAGAGTATTAAATTAAGAGGCAAGAAATCTCCTAAAAAGATTTTTGTGGGTAGGTTGAGCCCAGATACTTCTGAAGAACAAATTAAAGAATACTTTGGAGATTTAGGAGGGGTTGAAATATTGAACTCCCCATGGATTCAAAAATAAATGAAAAAATGAGGATTTGTTTTATCACATATACAGATGAAGAGCCAGTAAAGAAATTGTTAGAAAGCACATATCATCAAATTGGTTCTGTGACACATAAATTAAAATAAAAAAGCACAACCCAAAGAGATGTACAAGCATCAATAGCAATGGGAGGAAGGGGAGCTGCAGCTGGTGGACCAGGTGGAACTAGGATCATGGGTCAAACCCCAAACCAAATATTAAGATGAAAGATATGGAAGTTACAAGAGTGCCTATGATATTGTGGTTTATTAAAAAATATATCTGATCATTCAGGTGATAATCAGAATATATGAGAAATATATATTTGGTCTTCATCCATAGTTCCTGTCTTACAGTTTTCTAAACCCTTGGAGTTCATTGAGTGATAAGAGCACTGAGATAACGTTTGGTCTCTTGTCCTCAGTTCCTGAAAATGCTTCAGGGAAAGCCAAAACAATCTTGAGGAAGGAAAAACAGAGCTAGAGGAATCAGGCTCCCTGACTTCAGACTATCCTACAAAGCTATAGTCATCAAAACAGTGTGGTACTGTCACAAAAATAGAAATATAGATCAATGGAACAATATCAAGAGCCCAGAAATGAACCCATGCACCCACGGTCAATTAATCTATGATGAAGGAGGCATGACTACGCAATTTTGAAAAGACAGTCTCTTCAACAAATGGTGGTGGGAAAACTGGACTGAAATATGGAAAAAAAATCAAATTAGATCATTCTTTATACCATACAAAAAATAAGCTCACAATGGATTAAAGACCCAAAGTTGAGACTGAACACTGTAAAACTCTTAGAGGAAAACATAGGCAGAGCACTCCTAACATAGATGGCAGCAGTATCCTTTTTGATCTACTTTCTAGAATAATGGAAACAAGAAACCAGAATAAATAAGTGGGACTTAATTAAGCCTAAAAGCTTTGGCACAGTAAAGGAAACCAGAAACAAAACAAAAGACAACCCACAGACTTGGAGTAAATATTTTCAAATGATGTGATTGATGAGGGGTTAGTCTCCAAAATCTACTAACAGCTCATGAAGCTTAATATCATCAAAACAAACAATCTAATCAAAAGATGGGCAGAAGACCAAAATAGACATTTCTCCAAAGAATACATACAGACGGCCAAGAGACACATGAAAAGAGGTTCAACATTGCTAGTTATTCAGTTCAGTCGGTCAGTCGTGTCCAACTCTTTGAGACTCCACGAATTGCAGCACACCAGGCCTCCCTGTCCATCACCAACTCCCGGAGTTCACTCAAACTCACGTCCATCGAGTCGGGGATGCCATCCAGCCATCTCATCCTCTGTCATCCCCTTCTCCTCCTGCCCCCAATCCCTCCCAGCATCAGAGTCTTTTCCAATGAGTCAACTCTTCACATGAGGTGGCCAAAGTACTGGAGTTTCAACTTTAGCATCATTCTTTCCAAAGAACACCCAGGGCTGATCTCCTTCAGAATGGACTGGTTGGATCTCCTTGCAGTCCAAGGGACTCTCAAGAGTCTTCTCCAACATCACAGTTCAAAAGCATCAATTCTTTGGCGCTCAGCTTTCT